>NW_021182145.1:11665-15987 GCF_002162155.2 Triticum dicoccoides | reverse complement strand
AATAGGTCATTTTGGAGCTAATTAAGCTTATTATGTAATTTTTGAGCTAGCTAAGCATATTAATTCATTTTGGAGGAAAAAATGCCAAGTATAGGTCATTTTAGAGCTAGCCTGGGTTGAATAGGTCATTTTGAAGCTAAATAAGGTTATTATGTCATTTTGGAGCTAGCTAAGCATATGAAGTCATTTAGGACCTAAAATATGTCATTTCTTAAGCATACTATATCATTTTAGAGCTAGCTAAGCATATTAAGTCTTTTTTGAGGAAAAGATGCTATGTATAGGTCATTTTAGAGCTATCCTAGGTTAAATAGGTCATTTTTATGCTAGCTAAGCATATTAAGTCATTTTGGAGGAAAAATGCTAAGTATAGGTCATTTTAGAGCTATCCTAGGTTAAATATGTCATTTTGGAGCTAATTAAGCTTATTATGTCATTTTGGAGCTAGCTAAGCATGTGAAGTCATTTAGGAGCTAAACTATGTCATTTCTTAAGTATATTATGTCATTTTAGAGCTAGTTAAGCATATTAACTAATTTTGGAGCAAAAGATTCTAAGTATAGGTCATTTTTAAGCTAGCTAAGCATATTAAGTCATTTTGAAGGAAAAAATGCTAAGTATAGGTCATTTTAGAGCTATCCTAGGTTAAATAGGTCATTTTGGAGCTAATTAAGCTTATTATGTAATTTTTGAGCTAGCTAAGCATATTAAGTCATTTTGGAGGAAAAAATGCTAAGTATAGGTCATTTTAGAGCTAGCCTGGGTTGAATAGGTCATTTTGAAGCTAAGTAAGGTTATTATGTCATTTTGGAGCTAGCTAAGCATATGAAGTCATTTAGGACCTAAAATATGTCATTTCTTAAGCATACAATATCATTTTAGAGCTAGCTTAGCATATTAAGTCTTTTTTGAGGAAAAGATGCTAAGTATAGGTCATTTTAGAGCTATCTTAGGTTAAATAGGTCATTTTTATGCTAGCTAAGCATATTAAGTCATTTTGGAGGAAAGATGCTAAGTATAGGTCATTTTAGAGCTATCCTAGGTTAAATATGTCATTTTGGAGCTAATTAAGCTTATTATGTCATTTTGGAGCTAGCTAAGCATGTGAAGTCATTTAGGAGCTAAACTATGTCATTTCTTAAGTATATTATGTCATTTTAGAGCTAGTTAAGCATATTAACTAATTTTGGAGGAAAAGATTCTAAGTATAGGTCATTTTTAAGCTAGCTAAGCATATTAAGTCATTTTGAAGGAAAAAATGCCAAGTATAGGTCATTTTAGAGCTATCCTAGGTTAAATAGGTCATTTTGGAGCTAATTAAGCTTATTATGCAATTTTTGAGCTAGCTAAGCATATTAAGTCATTTTGGAGGAAAAAATGCTAAGTATAGGTCATTTTAGAGCTAGCCTGGGTTGAATAGGTCATTTTGAAGCTAAGTAAGGTTATTATGTCATTTTGGAGCTAGCTAAGCATATGAAGTCATTTAGGACCTAAAATATGTCATTTCTTAAGCATACTATATCATTTTAGAGCTAGCTTAGCATATTAAGTCTTTTTTGAGGAAAAGATGCTAAGTATAGGTCATTTTAGAGCTATCCTAGGTTAAATAGGTCATTTTTATGCTAGCTAAGCATATTAAGTCATTTTGGAGGAAAAATGCTAAGTATAGGTCATTTTAGAGCTACCCTAGGTTAAATATGTCATTTTGGAGCTAATTAAGCTTATTATGTCATTTTGGAGCTAGCTAAGCATGTGAAGTCATTTAGGAGCTAAACTATGTCATTTCTTAAGCATATGATGTCATTTTAGAGCTAGTTAAGCATATTAACTAATTTTGGAGGAAAAGATTCTAAGTATAGGTTATTTTTAAACTAGCTAAGCATATTAAGTCATTTTGGAGGGGAAAATGCTAAGTATCGGTCATTTTAGAGCGATCCTAGGTTAAATAGGTCATTTTGGAGCTAATTAAGCTTATTATGTAATTTTGAGCTAGCTAAGCATATTAAGTCATTTTGGAGGAAAAAATGCTAAGTATAGGTCATTTTAGAGCTAGCCTGGGTTGAATAGGTCATTTTGAAACTAAGTAAGGTTATTATGTCATTTTGGAGCTAGCTAAGCATATGAAGTCATTTAGGACCTAAAATATGTCATTTCTTAAGCATACTATATCATTTTAGAGCTAGCTAAGCATATTAAGTCTTTTTTGAGGAAAAGATGCTAAGTATAGGTCATTTTAGAGCTATCCTAGGTTAAATAGGTCATTTTTATGCTAGCTAAGCATATTAAGTCATTTTGGAGGAAAAATGCTAAGTATAAGTCATTTTAGAGCTATCCTGGGTGAAATATGTCATTTTGGAGCTAATTAAGCTTATTATGTCATTTTGGAGCTAGCTAAGCATGTGAAGTCAATTAGGAGCTAAACTATGTCATTTCTTAAGCATATTATGTCATTTTAGAGCTAGTTAAGCATATTAACTAATTTTGGAGGAAAAGATTCTAAGTATAGGTCATTTTTAAGCTAGCTAAGCATATTAAGTCATTTTGAAGGAAAAAATGCTAAGTATAGGTCATTTTAGAGCTATCCTAGGTTAAATAGGTCATTTTCGAGCTAATTAAGCTTATTATGTAATTTTTGAGCTAGCTAAGCATATTAAGTCATTTTGGAGGAAAAAAGGCCAAGTATAGGTCATTTTAGAGCTAGCCTGGGTTGAATAGGTCATTTTGAAGCTAAGTAAGGTTATTATGTCATTTTAGAGCTAGCTAAGCATATGAAGTCATTTAGGACCTGAAATATGTCATTTCTTAAGCATACTATATCATTTTAGAGCTAGCTAAGCAGATTAAGTCTTTTTTGAGGAAAAGATGCTAAGTATAGGTCATTTTAGAGCTATCCTAGGTTAAATAGGTCATTTTTATGCTAGCTAAGAATATTAAGTCATTTTGGAGGAAAAATGCTAAGTATAGGTCATTTTAGAGCTATCCTAGGTTAAATATGTCATTTTGGAGCTAATTAAGCTTATTATGTCATTTAGGAGCTAGCTAAGCATGTGAAGTCATTTAGGAGCTAAACTATGTCATTTCTTAAGTATATTATGTCATTTTAGAGCTAGTTAAGCATATTAACTAATTTTGGAGGAAAAGATTCTAAGTATAGGTCATTTTTAAGCTAGCTAAGCATATTAAGTCATTTTGAAGGAAAAAATGCTAAGTATAGGTCATTTTAGAACTATCCTAGGTTAAATAGGTCATTTTGGAGCTAATTAAGCTTATTATGTAATTTTTGAGCTAGCTAAGCATATTAAGTCATTTTGGAGGAAAAAATGCTAAGTATAGGTCATTTTAGAGCTAGCCTGGGTTGAATAGGTCATTTTGAAGCTAAGTAAGGTTATTATGTCATTTTGGAGCTAGCTAAGCATATGAAGTAATTTAGGACCTAAAATATGTCATTTCTTAAGCATACTATATCATTTTAGAGCTAGCTTAGCATATTAAGTCTTTTTTGAGGAAAAGATGCTAAGTATAGGTCATTTTAGAGCTATCCTAGGTTAAATAGGTCATTTTTATGCTAGCTAAGCATATTAAGTCATTTTGGAGGAAAAATGCTAAGTATAGGTCATTTTGGAGCTATCCTAGGTTAAATATGTCATTTTGGAGCTAATTAAGCTTATTATGTCATTTTGGAGCTAGCTAAGCATGTGAAGTCATTTAGGAGCTAAACTATGTCATTTCTTAAGTATATTATGTCATTTTAGAGCTAGTTAAGCATATTAACTAATTTTGGAGGAAAAGATTCTAAGTATAGGTCATTTTTAAGCTAGCTAAGCATATTAAGTCATTTTGAAGGAAAAAATGCTAAGTATAGGTCATTTTAGAGCTATCCTAGGTTAAATAGGTCATTTTGAAGCTAATTAAGCTTATTATGTAATTTTTGAGCTAGCTAAGCATATTAAGTCATTTTGGAGGAAAAAATGCCAAGTATAGGTCATTTTAGAGCTAGCCTGGGTTGAATAGGTCATTTTGAAGCTAAGTAAGGTTATTATGTCATTTTGGAGCTAGCTAAGCATATGAAGTCATTTAGGACCTAAAATATGTCATTTCTTAAGCATACTATATCATTTCAGAGCTAGCTAAGCATATTAAGTCTTTTTTGAGGAAAAGATGCTAAGTATAGGTCATTTTAGAGCTATCCTAGGTTAAATAGGTCATTTTTATGCTAGCTAAGAATATTAAGTCATTTTGGAGGAAAAAATGCTAAGTATAGGTCATTTTAGAGCTACCTGGGTTGAATAGGTCATTTTGAAGCTAGGTAAGGTTATTATGTC
>NW_021182145.1:6281-8998 GCF_002162155.2 Triticum dicoccoides | reverse complement strand
AGGTCATTTTTATGCTAGCTAAGCATATTAAGTCATTTTGGAGGAAAAAATGCTAAGTATAGGTCATTTTACAGCTAGCCTGGGTTGAATAGGTCATTTTGAAGCTAAGTAAGGTTATTATGTCATTTTGGAGCTACCTAAGCATATCAAGTCATTTAGGACCTAAAATATGTCATTTCTTAAGCATACTATATCATTTTAGAGCTAGCTTAGCATATTAAGTCTTTTTTGAGGAAAAGATGCTAAGTATAGGTCATTTTAGAGCTATCCTAGGTTAAATAGGTCATTTTTATGCTAGCTAAGCATATTAAGTCATTTTAGAGCTATCCTAGGTTAAATATGTCATATTGGAGCTAATTAAGCTTATTATGTCATTTTGGAGCTAGCTAAGCATGTGAAGTCATTTAGGAGCTAAACTATGTCATTTCTTAAGTATATTATGTCATTTTAGAGCTAGTTAAGCATATTAACTAATTTTGGAGGAAAAGATTCTAAGTATAGGTCATTTTTAAGCTAGCTAAGCATATAAAGTCATTTTGAAGGAAAAATGCTAAGTATAGGTCATTTTAGAGCTATCCTAGGTTAAATAGGTCATTTTGGAGCTAATTAAGCTTATTATGTAATTCTTGAGCTAGCTAAGCATATTAAGTCATTTTGGAGGAAAAAATGCTAAGTATAGGTCATTTTAGAGCTAGCCTGGGTTGAATAGGTCATTTTGAAGCTAAGTAAGGTTATTATGTCATTTTGGAGCTAGCTAAGCATATGAAGTCATTTAGGACGTAAAATATGTCATTTCTTAAGCATATTATATCATTTTAGAGCTAGCTTAGCATATCAAGTCTTTTTTGAGGAAAAGATGCTAAGTATAGGTCATTTTAGAGCTATCCTAGGTTAAATAGGTCATTTTTATGCTAGCTAAGCATATTAAGTCATTTTGGAGGAAAAATGCTAAAAATAGGTCATTTTAGAGCTATCCTAGGTTAAATATGTCATTTTGGAGCTAATTAAGCTTATTATGTCATTTTGGAGCTAGCTAAGCATGTGAAGTCATTTAGGAGCTAAAGTATGTCATTTCTTAAGCATATTATGTCATTTTAAAGCTAGTTAAGCATATTAACTAATTTTGGAGGAAAATATTCTAAGTATAAGTTATTTTTAAACTAGCTAAGCATATTAAGTAATTTTGGAGGAAAAAATGCTAAGTATAGGTCATTTTAGAGCGATCCTAGGTTAAATAGGTCATTTTGGAGCTAATGAAGCTTATTATGTAATTTTGAGCTAGCTAAGCATATTAAGTCATTTTGGAGGAAAAAATGCTAAGTATAGGTCATTTTAGAGCTAGCCTGGGTTGAATAGGTCATTTTGAAGCTAAGTAAGGTTATTATGTCATTTTGGAGCTAGCTAAGCATATGAAGTCATTTAGGACCTAAAATATGTCATTTCTTAAGCATATTATATCATTTTAGAGCTAGCTAAGCATATTAAGTCTTTTTTGAGGAAAAGATGCTAAGTATAGGTCATTTTAGAGCTATCCTAGGTTAAATAGGTCATTTTTATGTTAGCTAAGCATATTAAGTCATTTTGGAGGAAAAATGCTAAGTATAAGTCATTTTAGAGCTATCCTAGGTTAAATATGTCATTTTGGAGCTAATTAAGCTTATTATGTCATTTTGGAGCTAGCTAAGCATGTGAAGTCAATTAGGAGCTAAACTATGTCATTTCTTAAGCATATTATGTCATTTTAGATCTAGTTAAGCATATTAACTAATTTTGGAGGAAAAGATTCTAAGTATAGGTCATTTTTAAGCTAGCTAAGCATATTAAGTCATTTTGAAGGAAAAAATGCTAAGTATAGGTCATTTTAGAGCTATCCTAGGTTAAATAGGTCATTTTGAAGCTAATTAAGCTTATTATGTAATTTTTGAGCTAGCTAAGCATATTAAGTCATTTTGGAGGAAAAAATGCTAAGTATAGGTCATTTTAGAGGTAGCCTGGGTTGAATAGGTCATTTTGAAGCTAAGTAAGGTTATTATGTCATTTTGGAGCTAGCTAAGCATATGAAGTTATTTAGGACATAAAATATGTCATTTCTTAAGCATACTATATCATTTTAGAGCTAGCTTAGCATATTAAGTCTTTTTTGAGGAAAAGATGCTAAGTATAGGTCATTTTAGAGCTATCCTAGGTTAAATAGGTCATTTTTATGCTAGCTAAGCATATTAAGTCATTTTAGAGCTATCCTAGGTTAAATATGTCATTTTGGAGCTAATTAAGCTTATTATGTCATTTTGGAGCTAGCTAAGCATGTGAAGTCATTTAGGAGCTAAACTATGTCATTTCTTAAGTATATTATGTCATTTTAGAGCTAGTTAAGCATATTAACTAATTTTGGAGGAAAAGATTCTAAGTATAGGTCATTTTTAAGCTAGCTAAGCATATTAAGTCATTTTGAAGGAAAAATGCTAAGTATAGGTCATTTTAGAGCTATCCTAGGTTAAATAGGTCATTTTGGAGCTAATTAAGCTTATTATGTAATTCTTGAGCTAGCTAAGCATATTAAGTCATTTTGGAGGAAAAAATGCTAAGTATAGGTCATTTTAGAGCTAGCCTGGGTTGAATAGGTCATTTTGAAGCTAAGTAAGGTTATTATGTCATTTTGGAGCTAGCTAAGCATATGAAGTCATTTAGGACCTAAAATATGTCATTTCTTAAGCATA
>NW_021182145.1:0-3616 GCF_002162155.2 Triticum dicoccoides | reverse complement strand
GTCATTTTGGAGCTAATTAAGCTTATTATGTCATTTTGGAGCTAGCTAAGCATGTGAAGTCATTTAGGAGCTAAACTATGTCATTTCTTAAGGATATTATGTCATTTTAGAGCTAGTTAAGCATATTAACTAATTTTGGAGGAAAAGATTCTAAGTATAAGTTATTTTTAAACTAGCTAAGCATATTAAGTCATTTTGGAGGAAAAAATGCTAAGTATAGGTCATTTTAGAGCGATCCTAGGTTAAATAGGTCATTTTGGAGCTAATGAAGCTTATTATGTAATTTTGAGCTAGCTAAGCATATTAAGTCATTTTGGAGGAAAAAATGCTAAGTATAGGTCATTTTAGAGCTAGCCTGGGTTGAATAGGTCATTTTGAAGCTAAGTAAGGTTATTATGTCATTTTGGAGCTAGCTAAGCATATGAAGTCATTTAGGACCTAAAATATGTCATTTCTTAAGCATATTATATCATTTTAGAGCTAGCTAAGCATATTAAGTCTTTTTTGAGGAAAAGATGCTAAGTATAGGTCATTTTAGAGCTATCCTAGGTTAAATAGGTCATTTTTATGCTAGCTAAGCATATTAAGTCATTTTGGAGGAAAAATGCTAAGTATAGGTCATTTTAGAGCTATCCTAGGTTAAATATGTCATTTTGGAGCTAATTAAGCTTATTATGTCATTTTGGAGCTAGCTAAGCATGTGAAGTCATTTAGGAGCTAAACTATGTCATTTCTTAAGTATATTATGTCATTTTAGAGCTAGTTAAGCATATTAACTAATTTTGGAGGAAAAGATTCTAAGTATAGGTCATTTTTAAGCTAGCTAAGCATATTAAGTCATTTTGAAGGAAAAAATGCTAAGTATAGGTCATTTTAGAGCTATCCTAGGTTAAATAGGTCATTTTGAAGCTAATTAAGCTTATTATGTAATTTTTGAGCTAGCTAAGCATATTAAGTCATTTTGGAGGAAAAAATGCCAAGTATAGGTCATTTTAGAGCTAGCCTGGGTTGAATAGGTCATTTTGAAGCTAAGTAAGGTTATTATGTCATTTTGGAGCTAGCTAAGCATATGAAGTCATTTAGGACCTAAAATATGTCATTTCTTAAGCATACTATATCATTTTAGAGCTAGCTAAGCATATTAAGTCTTTTTTGAGGAAAAGATGCTAAGTATAGGTCATTTTAGAGCTATCCTAGATTAAATAGGTCATTTTTATGCTAGCCAAGCATATTAAGTCATTTTGGAGGAAAAATGCTAAGTATAGGTCATTTTAGAGCTATCGTAGGTTAAATATGTCATTTTGGAGCTAATTAAGCTTATTATGTCATTTTGGAGCTAGCTAAGCATGTGAAGTCATTTAGGAGCTAAACTATGTCATTTCTTAAGTATATTATGTCATTTTAGAGCTAGTTAAGCATATTAACTAATTTTGGATGAAAAGATTCTAAGTATAGGTCATTTTTAAGCTAGCTAAGCATATTAAGTCATTTTGAAGGAAAAAATGCTAAGTATAGGTCATTTTAGAGCTATCCTAGGTTAAATAGGTCATTTTGGAGCTAATTAAGCTTATTATGTAATTTTTGAGCTAGCTAAGCATATTAAGTCATTTTGGAGGAAAAAATGCTAAGTATAGGTCATTTTAGAGCTAGCCTGGGTTGAATAGGTCATTTTGAGCTAAGTAAGGTTATTATGTCATTTTGGAGCTAGCTAAGCATATGAAGTCATTTAGGACCTAAAATATGTCATTTCTTAAGCATACTATATCATTTTAGAGCTAGCTAAGCATATTAAGTCTTTTTTGAGGAAAAGATGCTAAGTATAGGTCATTTTAGAGCTATCCTAGATTAAATAGGTCATTTTTATGCTAGCCAAGCATATTAAGTCATTTTGGAGGAAAAATGCTAAGTATAGGTCATTTTAGAGCTATCGTAGGTTAAATATGTCATTTTGGAGCTAATTAAGCTTATTATGTCATTTTGGAGCTAGCTAAGCATGTGAAGTCATTTAGGAGCTAAACTATGTCATTTCTTAAGTATATTATGTCATTTTAGAGCTAGTTAAGCATATTAACTAATTTTGGATGAAAAGATTCTAAGTATAGGTCATTTTTAAGCTAGCTAAGCATATTAAGTCATTTTGAAGGAAAAAATGCTAAGTATAGGTCATTTTAGAGCTATCCTAGGTTAAATAGGTCATTTTGGAGCTAATTAAGCTTATTATGTAATTTTTGAGCTAGCTAAGCATATTAAGTCATTTTGGAGGAAAAAATGCTAAGTATAGGTCATTTTAGAGCTAGCCTGGGTTGAATAGGTCATTTTGAAGCTAAGTAAGGTTATTATGTCATTTTGGAGCTAGCTAAGCATATGAAGTCATTTAGGACCTAAAATATGTCATTTCTTAAGCATACTATATCATTTTTGAGCTAGCTTAGCATATTAAGTCTTTTTTGAGGAAAAGATGCTAAGTATAGGTCATTTTAGAGCTATCCTAGGTTAAATAGGTCATTTTTATGCTAGCTAAGCATATTAAGTCATTTTGGAGGAAAATGCTAAGTATAGGTCATTTTAGAGCTATCCTAGGTTAAATATGTCATTTTGGAGCTAATTAAGCTTATTATGTCATTTTGGAGCTAGCTAAGCATGTGAAGTCATTTAGGAGCTAAACTATGTCATTTCTTAAGTATATTATGTCATTTTAGAGCTAGTTAAGCATATTAACTAATTTTGGAGGAAAAGATTCTAAGTATAGGTCATTTTTAAGCTAGCTAAGCATATCAAGTCATTTTGAAGGAAAAAATGCTAAGTATAGGTCATTTTAGAGCTATCCTAGGTTAAATAGGTCATTTTGAAGCTAATTAAGCTTATTATGTAATTTTTGAGCTAGCTAAGCATATTAAGTCATTTTGGAGGAAAAAATGCCAAGTATAGGTCGTTTTAGAGCTAGCCTGGGTTGAATAGGTCATTTTGAAGCTAAGTAAGGTTATTATGTCATTTTGGAGCTAGCTAAGCATATGAAGTCATTTAGGACCTAAAATATGTCATTTCTTAAGCATACTATATCATTTTAGAGCTAGCTAAGCATATTAAGTCTTTTTTGAGGAAAAGATGCTAAGTATAGGTCATTTTAGAGCTATCCTAGATTAAATAGGTCATTTTTATGCTAGCCAAGCATATTAAGTCATTTTGGAGGAAAAATGCTAAGTATAGGTCATTTTAGAGCTATCGTAGGTTAAATATGTCATTTTGGAGCTAATTAAGCTTATTATGTCATTTTGGAGCTAGCTAAGCATGTGAAGTCATTTAGGAGCTAAACTATGTCATTTCTTAAGTATATTATGTCATTTTAGAGCTAGTTAAGCATATTAACTAATTTTGGATGAAAAGATTCTAAGTATAGGTCATTTTTAAGCTAGCTAAGCATATTAAGTCATTTTGAAGGAAAAAATGCTAAGTATAGGTCATTTTAGAGCTATCCTAGGTTAAATAGGTCATTTTGGAGCTAATTAAGCTTATTATGTAATTTTTGAGCTAGCTAAGCATATTAAGTCATTTTGGAGGAAAAAATGCTAAGTATAGGTCATTTTAGAGCTAGCCTGGGTTGAATAGGTCATTTTGA
>NW_021182144.1:0-1168 GCF_002162155.2 Triticum dicoccoides | reverse complement strand
TTGTATGCTCTGATTGTTGGGTCATGAGACCCATGTTTGTAATATCTCGCTCCTCGGAGCCTATTGAATAAATTACTTGAGTCGTAGAGTCATGTTGTGATGCCATGTTGTATTGCACATATCGAGCATATTGTGTGTATGTTATTGAAATGCTTGATATGTGTGGGATCTGACTATCTAGTTGTTTATCTTTAGTAGCCTCTCTTACCGGGAAATGTCTCCTAGTGTTTCCACCGAGCCATGGTAGCTTGCTACTGCTCCGGAACACTTAGGCTGGCCGGCATGTGTCCTTCTTCGTTCCTGTGTCTGTCCCTTCGGGGAAATGTCACGCGATGAATACCGGAGTCCTGTTAGCCCGCTACAGCCCGGTTCACCGGAGTCCTGCTAGCCCGGTGCTACAGCCTGGATTCACTCGCTGATGACCGACACGTTCGATGCTGGGTCATGAATGCCTGTCCCTGTAAGTCTGTGCCACTTTGGGTTTACGACTAGCCATGTCAGCCCGGGCTCCTTATCATATGGATGCTAGCGACACTGTCATATACGTGTGCCAAAAGGCGCAAACGGTCCCGGGCTAAGGTAAGGCGACACCCGTGGGAATACCGTGCGTGAGGCCGCAAAGTGATATGAGGTGTTACATGCTAGATCGATGTGGCATTGAGTCGGGGTCCTGACAGCGTTGGTATCAGAGCTTGACTGCCTGTAGGATTATCAAGCCAAACTGGTCGAAGTTGAGTCTAGAAATTCTTTAGTTATGTAAGGGAATTGATTGTGGGATGGAACGTAAGGCTCTTTTTACTCCTTATACCTCATGGCCTTCTGATCTGAGTCATCATCTTCTCTTCTACGGGGATTAAGAACTAGGCTATCTCTTCTTTCTATTAGGATCACGTGTTACTAATCAGTGGACTTATAAGATTGTTGGACTTAAGCCTCGTTTCAGTTCCTACTACTTCTGTATGTTAATTGTTGATCTCGAAACCTTGATATTGTGCTTCTGAGTGGTTATGCCACCATTTTTGTGAATGTCTCAAATCTTTTCTGAGCATTTACAGCCGTTATGCTGTCCGAGTCATCCCAGGTTTCTAAGTAGTCTGATGCATTTGCAAATCCTTTCTTCCCGTTTCAATGTTCCCATGGGCCAGATTAACCACACTAATCAGTGAGT
>NW_021182143.1:0-1250 GCF_002162155.2 Triticum dicoccoides | reverse complement strand
AGAGTCCTAAAGGGGGAAGGCACCTCCGAGGTGCCTTGGGGAGGATGGACTCCTCCCCATCCTTAGCCGCACCCCTTCCTTGGAGGAGGGGGCAAGGCTGCGCCTCCCCCCTCTCCCTTGGCCCTATATATAGTGGGGAAAAGGAGGAGCAATCATACCTAAGGCCTTTGGTTGCCTCCCTCTCCCTCCCGTGACACATCTCCTCTCCCGTAGGTGCTCGGTGAAGCCCTGCAGGATTGCCACGCTCCTCCATCACCACCACGCCGTTGTGCTGCTGCTGGATGGAGTCTTCCTCAACCTCTCCCTCTCTCCTTGCTGGATCAAGGCGTGGGAGACGTCACCGGGCTGTACGTGTGTTGAACGCGGAGGTGCCGTCCGTTCGGCACTTGGTCATCGGTGATTTGAATCACGACGAGTACGACTCCATCAACCCCGTTCACTTGAACGCTTCCGCTTAGCGATCTACAAGGGTATGTAGATGCACTCTCTTTCTACTCGTTGCTGGTCTCTCCATAGATAGATCTTGGTGATACGTAAGAAAATTTTTGAATTTCTGCTACGTTCCCCAACAAACAGCAGGCAGGCAATTGGGGAAATCTCAGCAAACTCAACAGGTTAGGAGCACTTCTACTCCTACCCTAGTAGTACTTCAATTCTTCACCCACTTCACCTTCTTACCTGTAAAAAACAAAGGAAAACAAAGGCATCAGAGAAACTAAATACAAAATAAGAAACTAACAGGAAATTAGACTAGAAAACTAGATACTCTGCAAATGATTGATCACTACCTGTAAACAAAACTTGGATAGTTACAGGAATGACACTGCAAGCACACAATTCTCTACAGTAGCAGAGCTTGTCAATTTACAGTGAAAATACCTATGAATTAAACTGCAATAGAACAATAATTACAATGTAAATCCCATAGAAATTGCATAGTAATACAGTGTTAAAGTGAATAGGTAAAACAGGTAATATAAAAATACCGAATGAAATACAGTGTAACTGCACATGAATTACAGTGGGAATTGCCTAGAATTTTTAACTCATTTCTTTACACAAGCAGAAATTGACAACTTAAACTGAAACTACCTATGAATTAAACTGTAATAGAACAATAATTACAGTGCAAATCCCCTAAAAATTAACATAGTAATGTGCTAGCAGAACTTGTCAACTAACACTGAAACTACCTACGAATTAACTGTAATAGAACAACAATTACAGTGTAAATCTCCTAAAAATTACAT
>NW_021182142.1:0-1505 GCF_002162155.2 Triticum dicoccoides | reverse complement strand
CTATTCCCTTTGTCTATCGATATGTTACTTGCCCGAGATTCGATCGTCGGTATCCCAATACCTCGTTCAATCTCGTTACCGGCAAGTCACTTTACTCGTACCGTAATGCATGATCCCGTGACCAGACACTTGGTCACTCTGAGCTCATTATGATGATGCATTACCGAGTGGGCCCAGTGATACCTCTCCGTCATACGGAGTGACAAATCCCAGTCTTGATCCATGTCACCCAACAGACACTTTCGGAGATACCCGTAGTCTACCTTTATAGTCACCCAGTTACGTTGTGACGTTTGGCATACCCAAAGCACTCCTACGGTATCCGGGAGTTACCCGATCTCATGGTCTAAGGAAAAGATACTTTGACATTGGAAAACTCTAGCAAACGAACTATACGATCTTGTGCTATGTTTAGGATTGGGTCTTGTCCATCACATCATTCTCCTAATGATGTGATCTCGTTATCAATGATATCCAGTGTCCATAGTCAGGAAACCATGACTATCTGTTGATCAACGAGCTAGTCAACTAGAGGCTCACTA
This sequence comes from Triticum dicoccoides, assembly GCF_002162155.2. Lineage (NCBI taxonomy): Eukaryota > Viridiplantae > Streptophyta > Magnoliopsida > Poales > Poaceae > Triticum > Triticum dicoccoides. The sequence goes on along the minus strand of NW_021182142.1, from coordinate 963 downwards.
GGGACAGGTTGGTGTCTGTTATTCACACATGTATTACGATTTCCGGATAACACAACTATAGCATGAATAAAGACAATTATCATGAACGAGGAAATATAATAATAATGCTTTTATTATTGCCTCTAGGGCATATTTCCAACATATTTTTCCAATGAATTTGATGATTTTTGTGCGGAACATGGTATAATCCATGAGAGGACGCTTCCCTACTCACCTCAGTCAAATGGGGTGGCCGAAAGAAAGAACCATACTCTAACTGATTTGGTTAACGCCATGTTAGACACATCGGCTCTCTCCAAGGCATGGTGGGGGTAGGCGATATTGACAGCATGTCATGTCCTAAATCGAGTCCCCACAAAGAACAAAGAGATAACTCCATTCGAGGAATGGGACAAGAAAAGGTTAAAACTCTCTTATCTACGAACATGGGGTTGTTTGGCGAAAGTCAATGTTCCAATTCCAAAGGAGCGGAAGCTTGGACCAAAGACTATGGATTGCGTTTTCCTGGGATATGCTTTTCATAGCATTGGTTATAGATTCTTGGTTGTAAAATCTGAGGTACCTGACATGCATGTCGGTACGATCATGGAGTTGAATGATGCGACTTTCTTTGAAGATATCTTTCCCATGAAGGATATGGCTGTTGGAAATATGCCCTAGAGGCAATAATAAAATGGTTATTATTGTATTTCCTTGTTCATGATAATTGTCTATTGTTCATGCTATAATTGTATTAACTAGAAACCGTAATACATGTGTGAATACATAGACCACAACATGTCCCTAGTGAGCCTCTAGTTGACTAGCTCGTTGATCAATAGATGGTCATGGTTTCCTGACATGGACATTGGATGTGATTGATAATGGGATCACATCATTAGGAGAATGATGTGATGGACAAGACCCAATCCTAAGCATAGCACAAGGTTGTGTAGTTCGTTTGCTAAAAGCTTTTCTGAATAT
>NW_021182141.1:0-3082 GCF_002162155.2 Triticum dicoccoides | reverse complement strand
GACTTAAGCATCGCTACGGGTGAGAAAGTCTCATCGTAGTCAACCCCTTGAACTTGTCGAAAACCTTTTGCAACAAGTCGAGCTTTATAGACAGTTATATTACCATCAACGTCAGTCTTCTTCTTAAAGATCCATTTATTCTCAATGGCTTGCCGATCATCGGGCAAGTCAACCAAAGTCCATACTTTGTTTTCATACATGGATCCCATCTCAAATTTCATGGCTTCTAGCCATTTTGCGGAATTCGGGCTCATCATCGCTTCCTCATAGTTCGTAGGTTCATCATGGTCAAGTAACATGACTTCCAGAATAGGATTACCGTACCACTCTGGTGCGGATCTTACTCTGGTAGACCTACGAGGTTTAGTAGAAACTTGATCTGAAGTTTCATGATCATTATCATTAGCTTCCTCACTAATTGGTGTAGTTGTCACAGGACTGGTTCTCGTGATGAACTACTTTCCAATAAGGGAGTAGATACAGTTATCTCATCAAGTTCTACTTTCCTCCCACTCACTTCTTTCGAGAGAAACTCCTTCTCTAGAAAGGATCCATTCTTAGCAACGAATGTCTTGCCTTCGGATCTGTGATAGAAGGTGTACCCAATAGTCTCTTTTGGGTATCCTATGAAGACACATTTCTCCGATTTAGGTTCGAGCTTATCTGGTTGAAGTTTCTTCACATAAGCATCGCAGCCCCAAACTTTAAGAACGACAACTTTGGTTTCTTGCCAAACCACAGTTCATAAGGCGTCATTTCAACGGATTTTGATGGTGCCCTATTTAACGTGAATGCGGCCGTCTCTAAAGCATAACCCCAAAACGATAGCGGTAAATCAGTAAGAGACATCATAGATCGCACCATATCAAGTAAAGTACGATTACGACGTTCGGACACACCATTTCGTTGTGGTGTTCCAGGTGGCGTGAGTTGCGAAACTATTCCACATTGTTTCAAGTGTAGGCCAAACTCATAACTCAAATACTCTCCTCCACGATCAGATCGTAGAAACTTTATTTTCTTGTTACGATGATTTTCCACTTCACTCTGAAATTCTTTGAACTTTTCAAGTGTTTCAGACTTGTGTTTCATCAAGTAGATATACCCATATCTTCTCAAATCATCTGTGAAGGTGAGAAAATAACGATACCCGACCGCGAGCCTCAACATTCATTGGGCCACAAACATCAGTATGTATGATTTCCAACAAATCAGTTGCTCGCTCCATAGTTCCGGAGAACGGCGTTTTAGTCATCTTGCCCATAAGGCACGGTTCGCAAGTACCAAGTGATTCATAATCAAGTGATTCCAAAAGTCCATCAATATGGAGTTTCTTCATGCGCTTTACACCGATATGACCCAAACGGCAGTGCCACAAATAAGTTGCACTATCATTATTAACTCTGCATCTTTTGGTTTCAACACTATGAATATGTGTATCACTACTATCGAGATTTAATAAAAATAGACCACTCTTCAAGGGTGCATGACCATAAAAGATATTACTCATATAAATAGAACAACCATTATTCTCTGATTTAAATGAATAACCGTCTCGCATCAAACAAGATCCAGATATAATGTTCATGCTCAACGCTGGCACCAAATAACAATTATTCAGGTCTAAAACTAATCCCGAAGGTAGATGTAGAGGTAGCGTGCTGACCGCGATCACATCGACTTTGGAACCGTTTCCCACGTGCATCGTCACCTCGTCCTTGGCCAGTGCTCGCTTATTTCATAGTCCCTGTTTCGAGTTGCAAATATTAGCAACAGAACTAGTATCAAATACCCAGGTGCTACTACGAGCTCTAGTTAGGTACACATCAATAACATGTATATCACATATACCTTTGTTCACTTTGCCATCCTTCTTATCCGCCAAATACTTGGGGCAGTTCCGCTTCCAGTGACCAGTCTGCTCGCAGTAGAAGCACTCAGTTTCAGGCTTAGGTCCAGACTTGGGTTTCTTCTCTTGAGCAGCAACTTGCTTGCTGTTCTTCTTGAAGTTCCCATTCTTCTTCCCTTTGCCCTTTTTCTTGAAACTAGTGGTCTTGTTGACCATCAACACTTGATGCTCCTTTTTGATTTCTACCTCCGCAGCTTTTAGCATTGCGAAGAGCTCGGGAATAGTCTTGTTCATCCCTTGCATATTATAGTTCATCACAAAGCTCTTGTAGCTTGGTGGCAGTGATTGGAGAATTCTGTCAATGACGCTATCATCCGGAAGATTAACTCCCAGTTGAATCAAGTGATTATTATACCCAGACATTTTGAGTATATGTTCACTGACAGAACTATTCTCCTCCATCTTGCAGCTGTAGAACTTATTGGAGACTTCATATCTCTCAATCCGGGCATTTGCTTGAAATATTAACTTCAACTCCTGGAACATCTCATATGCTCCATGTCGTTCAAAACGTCGTTGAAGACCCGGTTCTAAGCCGTAAAGCATGGCACATTGAACTATAGAGTAGTCATCAGCTTTGCTCTGCCAGACGTTCTTAACGTCGTCAGTTGCATCAGCAGCAGGCCTGGCACCTAGCGGTGCTTCCAGGACGTAACTTTTCTGTGCAGCAATGAGGATAATCCTCAGGTTACGGACCCTGTACGTGTAATTGCTACCATCATCTTTCAACTTTGCTTTCTCAAGGAACGCATTAAAATTCAACGGAACAACAGCACAAGCCATCTATCTACAAACGAACATAGACAAGCAATATACTATCAGGTACTAAGTTCATGATAAATTTAAGTTCAATTAATCATATTACTTAAGAACTCCCACTTAGACAGACATCTCTCTAGTCATCTAAGTGATCACGTGATCCAAATCAACTAAACCATAACCGATCATCACGTGAGATGGAGTAGTTTTCAATGGTGAACATCACTATGTTGATCATATCTACTATATGATTCACGCTCGACCTTTCGGTCTCCGTGTTCCGAGGCCATATCTGCATATGCTAGGCTCGTCAAGTTTAACCTGAGTATTCTGCGTGTGCAAAACTGGCTTGCACCCGTTGTAGATGGACGTAGAGCTTATCACACCCGATCATCACGTGGTGTCTGGGCACGA
>NW_021182140.1:0-2277 GCF_002162155.2 Triticum dicoccoides | reverse complement strand
TGAATAGTGTTTTGACAAGCGTACCCATTCCTGTCTTTGAGATCTGCTTCTTTCGGACGCCATCATGCGAATGTTCTCGCAAACGCAGAATGCACACAGATCAGTCCCCTGCGCCTGCTTCAGGGCCTTTACGAGAATGGAATTTGATCAGATAATAATTAATCAAGCATGATAATTAAAGAGATGGCAGCTAGCTAGCTAGCTAGTACTACTTAATTACTTACCTTGGGTCTTCCCCATTTAAGCTTTTCTTTCCATTCGCCTTCCGTGACGCTGATGAACCTTGCCCAAGCCCTGCCCGCCGACAAAGAAAATGAATAAAGGGGTTATTAAATAGTTCATATCATGAAATGACGAACTAAATAGGCCGAGATATATAGTTAATAATGATTGAAATTACCTGTTGACTATCCCAAACAAGATGTTATAGTCAGTTTTTTCTTTGAGTAGTGAGTCCAGTATTTCAATTGTTCCGGCGTCAACTTTAATGATACACAAGACCCAGTGATATCTGCATGCACACACATTTGCATGTCTTAATTAAGCGGGCATATGTAAGCAAAAACATGTAGCTAGCTAGTAGGCAAAAACAGAGAATTTGTAGTACAAGATAGTGTGACTCACTGGAAGTTGTAAGGAAGTAGTATATCTTCATTGTATTTGAGGCGCTTCAAGAACTCTAGCATGCTGTCCTCTACGGCCTTTTGATGACATGCATCTATTTTCCATGTGTATTCATTAACGGTGTTTGGGTCAATGAACCCAATGCCATAGCGTCCACCTTTTCTCATTTTATACATCTTCATCCTGCATATAATACCACAGAAAAGAATATAGTGAGGATAATTACAGGTAATGATTGATCAAAAGGATCACTACAGCTAGCTTGAGACTTAAATTACAGAAAGAAATCACTTACAGACAATAGCAACTGACGATAGATTTGTCGAGTGCGTCTTGATTGTATAACTGAAACAGTTCAGAATACTCAACGGACACAGCTTTCTCATGGTAGTAATGCTCCTCCTTGACATTCACCATGAGGGACAATCGATCGGAAAATCTTGGTAATGTTCATGTACCATTGATGCAATTCATACATTCTCGTTGGGAGGTTCTTGACCTTGTCTGGCTCGACCAAAGGTTGGCCCCGGACATATTTCCATTTTATTTCATCCTCTCTAAGCACAGGCATGGGCTCGATTTCGAGGAGTTGTCCAACAGTTATTTTGAGAACTTCAGCCTGCATTATATGCTCCTCCATTATTACCACATTGCCCACCTCAGGAACGTAAACTGTTTGCCCACAATAATATTGGGCGCGCGTACTGTCACGTGTTGTTGGCACAACAAGCGAAGGGATCGATTGCGCCGCCTGTTCTCCCAGTTGGGGAATGATTTTCCCGCATTTTTTGACAGCTGCTTCTTGTTTGCTCGATCCCGAGCTCGCCTCCTTATGTAGACGTGCTCGATTTAACTTCCTAATGTGGCGCTCATAGTCTGTGTCAACAGGCTTGGGAGCTGGTGGTTGAGCCATACGAATGAAGTGGTCAATCATTTTCTCAGGCACTTTCTCCCTTGGCGGCGGTGGCGGTTTCGGTGCAAAATGGGCTTCCACCTCGGACTTCGATATGGCTGCGATTTCCTCCTCGGACCTGTCATAAGCCCTCTGCGGAAGAGGCGTGAGGCTTGGACCATATTTATATCGCTTGCCTCCGCCTGTACTTCCTGTACTACCTCGACTCATACCGCTACGCACCATAGCTGCGGGGTGTCTCTTCTGTGATTGCTGAGGCGGCGGAGATGGCTGACGGGGCTGAGTTGGACGAGGAGGAGTGGCCGCCTGAAGCTGTGCCGGACTTGGAGGAGGAGTGGCCTGAGGTTGTGCCGGACTTGGAGGAGGAGTGGACGTCTGACGCTGTGGCGGACTTGGAGGAGGAGGAGTGGCCTGACACTTTGCCGGACTTGGAGGAGTGGCCTGACACTTTGCCGGACTTGGTGGACTTGGAGGAGCGGGAGACTGCTGACTCGGTGGCGGACTTCGACGAGGAGTCGGCTGACGCGGTGTCGGTGGCCTTCGAAAGATGATGCAATCCTTTTTCCATAGGATGATACGATGTTTGGCGTCTCCGAGAAAGCGCTCGTCGTCACCTCCAAGATAGTCAAGCTCTAGCTCCGAATATGGGTCCACCACCACATCAACCAAGACACGAGCATAGCCCGCTGGAATAGGGTTGCAATGGAAGGTTGCCTCGGGGGGATTTGTAAAAGCAACGG
>NW_021182139.1:0-1895 GCF_002162155.2 Triticum dicoccoides | reverse complement strand
CCCCCCCTGTCGTCTTCTTCCCTCGCCAGAAGGACGCGGGCACGCGCCCGGCGCGCGCGGCCACGCGCCCCGGCCACCTCCTCCCTGCCTGGCTGCCTCCTCCTCCCCTGGTTCCCTCCCGCGACGCCACGCAGCCCCCTCGGACCCCTCTCACTCTTCCTCGAGGCCCCGCCCCTCTGCTCTTTCTCTCTCGCCCGAACCCGAACACAGCCGTCGCCACCGACGCCGTTCGCCGCGGCCACCATCCCCCTCTCGCCTCCCCGACGCCTCCCAGAGCTCCGCAAGTCCTCCCTCGTCCTCCTCGTCGTCTCACGCGACCAGAAGAGCCCCGGAACGCCGCCCCCGACGTTTTCCCCCTCGCCGGCCGCCGAGGATCTTCTCCGTCGAATTCGGCCACTCCGGCGCACCCCCGAGCTCGCTGACCCTCCCTGCACGATCCCCGTGAGTCCCTGCTCCGTTTCCCCCTAACCCCAAGCTCGATTTCGAGCTCTAGCCGCCCCCTCTACCGGAGCCGAGACGCTCCGCCGCACGGGCTCGTCGCCGGTGAAGCTCCGGTGACCTTTTGGTCCCACGCCTGCGTCCGTTGCACTCGTTGCGTCCCGTAGAGTAAAACTAGCGTGACCACCGTCTTGTTTGCACACCGCAGCGCCGGTCCCGCGAACACCCGAGCTCCGGCAGCCGCAAAAGAGGTCGCCGCCGGCAGCTCCGGCCACCCCAGCCTCCGCCACCGCCACCGTTGGATGCGCCACTCCACCCTCTCCCCGTAGCTGCTCCCTGCGCGCCAAAAGAGCCCCTGTAGTGGGTTTCCGACGCGCACCACCGCGTCTGGCCTCGCCGGCGTCAAGCCGCCGGTGGGTCTGACCACGTGGACCACGGCGGGACACACCCCCCCCTCTGGGTCGATGACAGGTGGGGCCAGCCCCCCCCTGTTAATTAGTTTAGTTATTTTATTTTAACTACCCCCCTCTGCTGACACTGACAGGTGGGCCCCCGCCATCAGGTGATTAGCTTAAGCTAATCACCACCTAATCCAACCCCAGAGCCACTGACATGTGGGCCCTAGTGCCCTAATCCTTAATTAAACTAAAATAAACCCCTCTGTTAACCTGTGACGCTGACTAATGGGACCCCCTGGTCAGGTTTGACCCGGGGCAGCCCTGTTGACTTGCTGATGCAAGCATGACGCACTGCTGATGTCATAAAGTATTTTCTGGATTTAATTATATTCAGGAAATTCCAGAAAATGCCTAAAACTTCTAAAAATCATAGAAAATTAACCGTAACTCCAAATTAAATAAATTATATATGAAAAATTATCAGAAAAATTCAAGGAATCCATCTGTACCATTTTCATGCATGTTAGAACAACTTATCACTACTGTTTAGCACAAATCAATTAAATGGCATTTGAATAATCACATATTGAGTTTGAATTTGAATCTTGGATTCAAACCAACTTCATTTAATCTGGTTTTAGTTGCATTAGCTCAAAACACATTCATTTTGCCATGTCATGATCATGCATCATATTGTGCATTGCATTGATTGTGTTCCTTTCTGTGTTGCCGGTATTTGTCCCCTCTCGATAGACGTGATACCGATGATGTGATCGTTGACACTGATGAAGACTCAATGTTATCTTCAGAAGTGCCAGGCAAGCAAAACCCCCTTGTTCATTCCGATACAATCCTACTCTCTCGCTCCTGCTCTCTTTTACTGCATTAGGACAACAACGATTCATCTGTTACTTGCTGCGGTAGCTGAACCCCTTTATCCTTTGCATGACCTGTCATTCCACAGTAAATAGATGAAACCCACTAGTATGAGTAGGAATTGTTTGAGCCCTGTTGTGCCTACTCATTCATGCTTGTTTGTCATGCCTGCTACTGCTTAGA
>NW_021182138.1:0-1275 GCF_002162155.2 Triticum dicoccoides | reverse complement strand
GTGAGTAATAATGCACGAAACGGATGAGAATTGGCCAAAATTGTGAGTGTTTATGACCGACACGTAAACGCACCCCGGAGTTCGTCAATCGTGGAAATCACTCCGGGACCCTAAAACTAAGAAATAATGCAAGAAATGGGCCAAAATCGGCCCAAAGTGCGCTTGTTGATGATCAACACGTAAGCGCACCATGGGGTTAAACAACCGTGGAATCACTTTGGGGCCCAAAACGGTGAGTAATAGTCCACGAAACGGGCCAGAATCGGCCAAAACTGTGAGTGTTGATGACCGACACGTAAACGCACCTTAGGGTTCAACCACTATGGAATCGCTTCGGGGCCCCTAAATGATGAGTAATAGTCCACAAATCGCGTCAGAATTGGCCAAAACTGTAAGTGTTGACGACAGAGACGCAAACGCACCCCGGGGTTTGTAAATCGTGGAAATCGCTCTGGGACGCCAAAACGTTGAGTAATAGTGCAGGAAACGGACCAGAAATTGGCCAAAATTGTGAGTGTCATTAACCGATACGTAAACGCACCACGGGGTTCGTAAATCGTGGAAATCAGTCCGGGACCCCCAAAACTAAGTAGTACTCTTAGAAACGGGCCAGAATCGGCCAAAACTGCGAGTGTTGATGACCGACACATAAACGCACCCCGGTGTTCGTCAATCATGGAAATCACGCCGGGACCCAAAAACAGAGTAATTGTCCAAGAAACGGGCCAGAATCGTCCAAAACGGCAAGAGTTGATGACCGACACATAAATGCACCCTGCGGTTCGTTAACCGTGGAAATCACTCCAGGGCCCCAAAACAGTGAGTAATAGTCCATGAAACGGGCCAGAATCAGCCAAAACTGCGAGTGTTGATGACTGACACGTAAGCGCGCCTTGGGGTTCAACAACTTTGGAAATCACTTCAGTACCAAAAAACGGTGACTAATAGTCCACAAAACGCGTTAGAATTGGCCAAAATTGTGAGTGTTCATAACCGACACGTAAGCGCACTCGGGGGTTCGTTACTCGTGGAAATCATTCCGCGGCCCCAAAACAGTGAGTAATAGTCCACGCAACGGGCCAGAACTGGCCAAAACTACTAGTATTGATGACCGACATGTGAACGCACCCCGCGGTTCGTTAATCGTGGAAATCACTCCGGGGCCCCAAAACAGTGAGTGTTGATGACCGACACGTAAACGCACCTCAGGGTTCAACAACTATGGAAATCGCTTCGGGACCCCTAAATGGTGAGTAATAGCCCACGAATCGCGTC
>NW_021182137.1:0-2016 GCF_002162155.2 Triticum dicoccoides | reverse complement strand
GTGCTTTGCACAGAGATGGCTTGCGGGCGACTGTCTCTCCAACTTTAGTTGAACCAAGTATGGCTACGCCCGGTCCTTGCGAAGGTTAAAACGGAGTCTATTTGACAAACTATCGTTGTGGTTTTGATGCGTAGGTGAGATTGGTTCTTACTTAAGCCCGTAGCAGCCACGTAAAAAATTGCAACAACAAAGTAGAGGACGTCTAACTTGTTTTTGCAGGGCATGTTGTGATGTGATATGGTCAAGGCATGATGCTGAATTTTATTGTATGAGATGATCATGTTTTGTAACCAAGTTATCGGCAACTGGCAGGAGCCATATGGTTGTCGCTTTATTGTATGCAATGCAATCGCGATGTAATGCTTAACTTTATTACTAAATGGTAGTGATAGTCGTGAAAGCATAAGATTGGCGAGACGACAACGATGCTACGATGGAGATCAAGGTGTCGCGCCGGTGACGATGGTGATCATGACGGTGCTTCGGAGATGGAGATCACAAGCACGAGATGATGATGGCCATATCATATCACTTATATTGATTGCATGTGATGTTTATCTTTTTATGCATCTTATCTTGCTTTGATTGACGGTAGCATTTTAAGATGATCTCTCATTAAATTATCAAGAAGTGTTCTCCCTGAGTATGCACCGTTGCCAAAGTTCGTCGTGCCCAGACACCACGTGATGATCGGGTGTGATAAGCTCTACGTCCATCTACAACGGGTGCAAGCCAGTTTTTGCACACGCAGAATACTCAGGTTAAACTTGACGAGCCTAGCATATGCAGATATGGCCTCGGAACACGGAGACCGAAAGGTCGAGCGTGAATCATATAGTAGATATGATCAACATAACGATGTTCACCATTGAAGACTACTCCATCTCACGTGATGATCGGTTATGGTTTAGTTGATTTGGATCACGTAATCACTTAGAGGATTAGAGGGATGTCTATCTAAGTGGGAGTTCTTAAGTAATATGATTAATTGAACTTAAATTTATCATGAACTTAGTACCTGATAGTATCTTGCTTGTTTATGTTGATTGTAGATAGATGGCTCGTGCTGTTGTTCCGTTGAATTTTAATGCGTTCCTTGAGAAAGCAAAGTTGAAAGATGATGGTAGCAATTACACGGACTGGGTCCGTAACTTGAGGATTATCCTCATTGCTGCACAGAAGAATTACGTCCTGGAAGCACCGCTGGGTGCCAGGCCTGCTGCTGGAGCAACGCCAGATGTTATGAACGTCTGGCAGAGCAAAGCTGATGACTACTCGATAGTTCAGTGTGCCATGCTTTACGGCTTAGAATCGGGACTTCAACGACGTTTTGAACGTCATGGAGCATATGAGATGTTCCAGGAGTTGAAGTTAATATTTCAAGCAAATGCCCGGATTGAGAGATATGAAGTCTCCAATAAGTTCTATAGCTGCAAGATGGAGAAGAACAGTTCTGTCAGTGAGCATATACTCAAAATGTCTGGGTATAATAATCACTTGATTCAATTGGGAGTTAATCTTCCGGATGATTGCGTCATCGACAGAATTCTCCAATCACTGCCACCAAGCTACAAGAGCTTCGTAATGAACTATAATATGCAAGGGATGAACAAGACTATTCCCGAACTCTTCGCAATGCTGAAAGCTGCGGAGGTAGAAATCAAGAAGGAGCATCAAGTGTTGATGGTTAACAAGACCACTAGTTTCAAGAAAAAGGGCAAAGGGAAGAAAAAGGGGAACTTCAAGAAGAACGGCAAGCAAGTTGCTGCTCAAGAGAAGAAACCTAAGTCTGGACCTAAGCCTGAAACTGAGTGCTTCTACTGCAAGCAGACTGGTCACTGGAAGCGGAACTGCCCCAAGTATTTGGCGGATAAGAAGGATGGCAAGGTGAACAAAGGTATATGTGATATACATGTTATTGATGTGTACCTTACTAGAGCTCGCAGTAGCACCTGGGTATTTGATACTGGTTCTGTTGCTAATATTTGCAACTCGAAACAGGGACTACAGAATAAG
>NW_021182136.1:0-1334 GCF_002162155.2 Triticum dicoccoides | reverse complement strand
CCTGGCCAGTTCAATGTCTCTGCTTCGACCCCTTTATCAATCAGGTCATTCTCAGCCTTGTCCCACAAAGGTCGGGCTTTGAGGTAGCCACCTGACCCCGTGCGATGGTGATGCTTCTTCTTCGCAGCATTTTTCTTGTTTACCGCTGACATCTTCTTACTCTTTTCCGATGTCTTGTGGGCCACAAATGCGGGCCAGTGATCTCTGATCTTCTCATACTTTCCGGTGAATTCGGGTGTCTTTTCTTCGTCGACAAACTCTGTTTTCAGCTCATTCTTCCACCTCCTGAATAGTTCTACCATCTTCTTAAGAGCATGAGACTTGATCAATTGCTCTTTAACTTGCTTCTCCGGATCCTCCTCTGGCAGTAGGGTGAAATTCGCCTCAAGCGTTGTCCAAAGATCATCTTTCTGCATATTGGAGACATAAGACACCTCACGGTCTTCATTCTTAGCCTTTAAGCATTGGTGGATACTGACCGGGATCTTGTCCCTAACGAGAACCCCGCACTGATCAGCAAATGCATCCTTTGTCCAGATGGGTTCAATCGGCTTGCCATCGCGTGCGATTGCTATGATCTCAAACCTTTCATCCGAGCGCAACTTTTTCTTCGGGCCTCGTCTCTTTACCGAAGTTGTGCTCGATCCGGAGGGCTAGAAATAAGAAGAAAGACAGGAGTTAATTAATATTTGTACATACAAAAACAATGAATGCATCAATTAGCTAGTCAGCAGGGGCTTAACTTTATATATATATATATATACCTGGCCGGACTCGGTTCGGTCACCGGAGCCGTCATCACGGTCTCCTTCTTGTACCAGTGTTGGGTCACCCGAGGCATCATAATCATAGCCTTCTTCTTCACCCTGTCCTTCCAGACCATCGGTGTCGTTGAGATACGACAACGCGGCATCACTTCCTTTTGCGATTATGTCCCCCAACATCGCTTCCGTTGCTTTGTCTCGGGGATGCTCCATAGTTTTTCCAAATATTTAAAGCATGGCAATTATTATTCAAACATGACAGATGGATATATTAGTGGCAAATGTAGAACTAGCTAGCTAATCACAATACGGAATCATATTAGTGGCATCGACGCTGCTTCTCTAGGGTTTGGAGTGGCCTCCGCAACGCTTCAAGGGTTTGGGGTGGCCTCGACAACGCTTCAAGGGTTTGGGGTGGCCTCGATGACAACCCTCTTTTAACTTGGTAAATTTGGGTGGCCTCGAGAGAGTTTGTCGGGTAGGGGCGCGGCGGGAGGGGGTAGGAGACCGACATCGTTTTTTCTAGGGTTTGGGTGTCCTCGAGAGTCTTGGTCGAGCGAGAGGTCCGGG
>NW_021182135.1:0-1358 GCF_002162155.2 Triticum dicoccoides | reverse complement strand
GTTAGCACGAAACACAAATCCATCGTTAACAACAAACTTGTTCCACATTCTTCCTTCTTTACAATTCTGCATTACATCTTTAAAATCAGCATCATGCACATATTGATCTTTGATGGTTTCCAAACCAAATATTTTGAAGTCAAGTTGTGAAAGCATAGTATAGCGGCGAGACAATGCATCAGCAATAACATTTTCTTTTCCCTTCTTGTGTTTAATGACATAAGGAAAAGTCTCAATGAATTCAACCCATTTAGCATGTCTACGGTTCAGTTTAGCTTGACTTTTAATATGTTTCAAAGATTCATGATCAGAATGTATAACAAATTCTTTGGGCCATAAATAATGTTGCCATGTTTCTAAAGTCCGAACAAGAGCATATAATTCTTTATCATAAGTAGAATAATTCAGACTAGGCCCACTCAATTTTTTAGAAAAGTATGCAACAGGTTTGCCATCTTGTAATAACACACCGCCTAATCCAATTCCACTAGCATCACATTCAAGCTCAAAAGTCTTATTAAAATCAGGAAGTTGGAGTAAAGGAGCATGTGTCAACTTATCTTTCAATACCGTGAAGGCTTCTTCCTGTGCGGTACCCCAAAGAAAAGGCACATCTTTCTTTGTAAGCTCATTGAGAGGTGCAGCAATAGTGCTGAAATCTCTCACAAAACGCCTATAGAATCCAGCGAGGCCAAGAAAACTCCTCACTTGTGTGACCGTTTTGGGCTGCGGCCAACTCTCAATAGCTTCAATCTTGGCTTTATCAACTTCAATTCCCTATGGAGTAACAACATAGCCAAGAAACGATACTCGGTCGGTTCAAAAGGTGCACTTCCCAAGGTTACCAAACAAACGTGCATCACGTAGAGCAATAAAAACAGCACGTAAATGTTCCAAATGTTCTTCCAAAGATCTGCTATAAATCAATATGTCATCAAAGTAAACTACCACAAATCGTCCAATGAAAGCACGTAAAACTTCGTTCATTAATCTCATGAAAGTACTAGGTGCATTAGTTAACCCAAAAGGCATGACTAACCACTCATATAATCCAAACTTAGTTTTAAATGCTGTTTTCCATTCATCTCCCAATTTCATACGAATTTGATGGTAGCCACTACGCAAATCAACTTTGGAGAATATTGTAGAGCCACTCAATTCATCAAGCATATCATCTAGCCTAGGAATAGGATGACGATAACGAATAGTAATATTATTAATGCCTCTACAATCAACACACATACGTGATGTACCAACCTTTTTCGGCACTAGAATAATAGGAACAGCACAAGGACTAAGGGATTCGCGTATATAACCTTTGTCGAGAAGCTCTTGTACTTGACGCATAATCTCCTTCG
>NW_021182134.1:0-1102 GCF_002162155.2 Triticum dicoccoides | reverse complement strand
TTACAACTAATATGTTAGTTGTGAGATGATGTATTACGGAACGAGTAAAGAGACTTGCCGGTAATGAGATTGAACTAGGTATTGGATACCGACGATCGAATCTCGGGCAAGTAACATACCGATGACAAAGGGAACAACGTATGTTGTTATGCGGTCTGACCGATAAAGATCTTCGTAGAATATGTAGGAGCCAATATGGGCATCCAGGTCCCGCTATTGGTTATTGACCAGAGACGTGTCTCGGTCATGTCTACATTGTTCTCGAACCCGTAGGGTCCGCACGCTTAAGGTTACGATGACAGTTATATTATGAGTTTATGCATTTTGATGTACCGAAGGTTGTTCGGAGTCTCGGATGTGATCACGGACATGACGAGGAGTCTCGAAATGGTCGAGACATAAAGATTGATATATTAGAAGTCTATGTTTGGACATCGGAAGTGTTCCGGGTGAAATCGGGATTTTACCGGGAGGTTACCGGAACCCCCCGGGAACCATATGGGCCTTCATGGGCCTTAGTGGAAAGGAGAAAGGGGCAGCCCAAGGGGGCTGCGCGCCTCCCCCCTTCCCCTAGTCCTATTAGGACTAGGAGAGGTGGCCGGCCACCCCTCTCCCTCTTTCCCCCTTGGGAATCCTAGTTGGAATAGGATTGGGGGGGGGGTCCTACTCCCGGTAGGAGTAGGACTCCTCCTGCGCCACCTCCTCCTGGCCGGCGCCTCCTCCCCCCCTTGGCTCCTTTATATACTGAGGCAGGGGCACCTCTAAACACACAAGTTGACACAAGTTGATCCACGTGATCGATTCCTTAGCCGTGTGCGGTGCCCCCTGCCACCATATTCCTCGATAATACTGTAGCGGAGTTTAGGCGAAGCCCTGCTGCTGTAGTTCATCAAGATCGTCACCACGCCGTCGTGCTGACGAAACTCTTCCCCGACACTTTGCTGGATCGGAGTCCGGGGATCGTCATCGAGCTGAATGTGTGCTCGAACTCGGAGGTGCCGTAGTTTCGGTACTTGATCGGTTGGATCGTGAAGACGTACGACTACTTCCTCTATGTCGTGTCATCGCTTCCGCAGTCGGTCTGCGTTGGGTACGTAGACAA
>NW_021182133.1:0-1318 GCF_002162155.2 Triticum dicoccoides | reverse complement strand
ATCGCATCCGACATGTTACCCCCGTCTTCGTCCCTTATCCTTGCCCCTCCCAGCTCCACTACAAAGACGATTGTACATTGCTTTGGCCGCTCCCTCTCAACTACGGAGACGAGTTTAACGCGGTTTCCACCCCTCCCTCTCAACAGCATCAGTGCACGCTTGCCGCGCCACAACGCCGCCGCTAGAGTCGTGAATCGTGAGCACCCAGCTATAACTTACCGCACTCGTGCAAAAGAATAAAACACGGTAAATATATTACTTACACGTGTGTTTTGTTTTGCAAGCGGCGCAAAAAAATTTAAAAAGGGAATGCAACACGAGGACTTCCCAGGAGGTCACCCATCCTAGTACTACTCTCGCCCAAGCATGCTTAACTTCGGAGTTCTGATGGGATCCGGTGCTTTAGTGCTGGTATGATCGCATCCGACACGTTACCCCCGTCTTCGTCCCTTATCCTTTCCCCTCCCAGCTCCACTACAAAGACGATTGTACATTGCTTTGGCCGCTCCCTCTCAACTATGGAGATGAGTTTAACGCGGTTTCCACCCCTCCCTCTTAACCGCACCAGTGCACGCTTGCCGCGCCAAAACGCCGCCGCTAGACTCGTGAATCGTGAGCACCCAGCTATAACTTACCGCACTCGTGCAAAATAATAAAACACGGTAAATATATTACTTACACGTGCGTTTTGTTTTGCAAGCGGCGCAAAAAAAATTAAAAAGGGAATGCAACACGAGGACTTCCCAGGAGGTCACCCATCCTAGTACTACTCTCGCCAAGCACAGTTAACTTCGGAGTTCTGATGGGATCGAGTGCTTTAGTGCTGGTATGATCGCATCCGACATGTTACCCCCCGTCTTCGTCCCTTATCCTTGCCCCTCCCAGCTCCACTACAAAGACGATTGTACATTGCTTTGGCCGCTCCCTCTCAACTACAGGGACGAGTTTAACGCGGTTTCCACCCTCCCTCTCAACCGCACCAGTGCACGCTTGCCGCGCCACAACGCCACCGCTAGACTCGTGAATCGTGAGCACCCGGCTATAACTTACCGCACTCGTGCAACATAATAAAACGCGGTAAATATATTACTTACACGTGCGTTTTGTTTTGCAAGCGGCGCAAAAAAAATTAAAAAGGGAATGCAACACGAGGACTTCCCAAGAGGTCACCCATCCTAGTACTACTCTCGCCCAATTACGCTTAACTTCAGAGTTCTGGTAGGATCCGATTCTTTAGTGCTGGTATGATCGCATCCGACATGTTACCCCCGTCTTCGTCCCTTATCCTTGCCCTCCCAGCTCCACTACAAAGACGATT
>NW_021182132.1:0-1177 GCF_002162155.2 Triticum dicoccoides | reverse complement strand
GGGGGAGGTGGAGGCGCCAGGGGCTGGTGTATGAAGTCCCTCCTCTCCCCCACTATATATAGGGGTGCCAGGGGGGGCGCCGGCCCTAGTAGATGAGATCTACTAGGGGGGGCGGCGGCCTAGGGGAGGTTTCCCTCCCCCCCCCCAAGGCACCTAGGGGTGCCTTCCACCACTAGGACTCCTCCTAGGGGGAAACCCTAGGCGCATGGGCCTATAGGGGCTGGTGCCCTTGGCCCATGATGGCCAAGGCGCACCCCCTACAGCCCATGTGGCCCCCTGGGACAGGTGGCCCCACCCGGTGGACCCCCGGGACCCTTCCGGTGGTCCCGGTACAATACCGATAACCCCGAAACTTGTCCCGATGCCCGAAATAGCACTTCCTATATATAATTCTTTACCTCCGGACCATTCCGGAACTCCTGTGACGTTCGGGATCTCATCCGGGACTCCGAACAACATTCGGGTTTCTGCATATCCATATCTTCATAACCCTAGCGTCACCGAACCTTAAGTGTGTAGACCCTACGGGTTCGGGAGACATGCAGACATGATCGAGACGCTCTCAGTCAATAACCATCAGCGGGATCTGGATACCCATGATGGCTCCCACATGCTCCTCAATGTTGTCATCGGATGAACCACTATGTCGAGGATTCGATCAAACCCTATATGCAATTCCCTTTGTCAATCGTTACGTTACTTGCCCGAGACTCGATCGTCGGTATCCCAATACCTTGTTCAGTCTCGTTACCGGCAAGTCACTTTACTCGTACTGTAATGCATGATCCCGTGTCCAACACCTTGGTCACATTGAGCTCATTATGATGATGCATTACCGAGTGGGCCCAGAGATACCTCTCCGTCATACGGAGTGACAAATCCCAGTCTCGATCCGTGTCAACCCAACAGCTACTTTCGGAGATACCTGTAATGCACCTTTATAGTCACCCAGTTACGTTGTGACGTTTGATACACCCAAGGCACTCTTACGGTATCCGGGAGTTACACGATCTCATGGTCGAAGGAAGAGATACTTGACACTTGCAAAGCTCTAGCAAAACGAACTACACGATCTTTTATGCTATGCTTAGGATTGGGTCTTGTCCATCACATCATTCTCCTAATGATGTGATCCCGTTATCAACGACATCCAATGTCCATAGTCAGGAAACCATGA
>NW_021182131.1:0-1500 GCF_002162155.2 Triticum dicoccoides | reverse complement strand
GATTATGAGGATGAGGTTGATCAAAATCAGATCTACGAGCAGCCACCAGCACCACCACCAACAGGTCGACCTCAGGTATATATTCGTAATGGTAGGCCTGCACCACCACCTCAGGTACGAGATGATGTCCATATTCCTAAACTGAAATTGAATATTCCACCATTTGAGGGTAGATATGTTCCTGATATATATCTTACTTGGGAGTTAGAAACTGAACAACGATTTACATGTTTACAATATCCTGAGGAGAGACGAGTTGCTGTTGCTGTTTGTGCTTTCACTAGTTTTGCATGTGTATGGTGGTCTGAACATTGTAGATTATATCCTATTCCAACTACTTGGGCTGCTTTGAAAACTGCTATGCGTACGCGTTGGGTTCCACCATATTATCAACGTGAATTGCTTCAAAAATTGCAGCGTTTAAGACAAGGAAAAAATTATGTAGAAGAATATTATCAGGAATTACAAACTGGCATGATTAGATGTGGTATTGTTGAGGAGAATGAAGCTATGCTTGCATGTTTTCTGGGTGGATTAAATAGAGAGATTCAGACCATTCTAGACTATAAGGAGTATACTAATATCACTCGTTTATTCCATCTTGCTTGTAAAGCTGAACGTGAAGTGCAGGATCGACAAGCATTGGGGCGAACTAACTTTTCTACAGGCCGACCTTCATCATGGACACCACGTGCATCTTCTACTTCGACTGCACCAGCACCTCCATCAGGTGCCACCTCCAGCCGTGATACAAGAAAACAGGCACAACCACCATTATCTGCCAAGAGCGCACCTGCGGGGCCTACACAGCGTTCTTCTTCTTCCATAGCATCAACAGGGCACACAAGTGATATTATTTGTCGTCGTTGTAAGGGAGGAGGTCATTATGCGAGAGAATGCAAATCTCCGCGTGTGATGATTGCTACCGCGGATGGTGGATATGAGTCCGCTAGTGACTATGATGAGGAGACATTGGCTCTTATTACACGTGAAGAACATGGTGGAGATGATTCTGATCATGAGACGCAATACGTGGCTCCTGAAGACGCTGACAGGTATGAATGTTTAGTTGCTCAACGTGTTTTGAGTGTGCAGGTCACACAAGCTGAGCAAAATCAGAGGCACAATTTGTTCCATACCAAGGGAGTTGTGAAGGAACGTTCTGTGCGCGTCATAATAGACGGAGGGAGCTGCAACAACTTGGCTAGCATGGAGATGGTGGAGAAGCTTTCTCTCACCACAAGACCACATCCACATCCTTACTACATCCAATGGTTCAACAACAGCGGCAAGGTTAAGGTAACACGTACTGTTCGTGTGCATTTTAGTATCTCTACATATGCTGATTATGTTGATTGTGATGTGGTACCTATGCAAGCATGTTCCTTATTACTTGGTAGACCATGGCAATTTGATAAAAATTCTATACACCATGGTAGAAACAATCACTATACTCTTGTTCATAAGGATAAAAATATTACTTTGCTTCCTATGACTCCT
>NW_021182130.1:0-1331 GCF_002162155.2 Triticum dicoccoides | reverse complement strand
TTTCCCAGCAGTTGATGGCGCCCCTCTCCGTAGAACACTCGACCATGGTGTCCCTCTGTAGGATCCTCGACGACGGCGTCGTCTACTCCGGGTAGGAGTTCAATCTCGTACCAGGATCTGGGTATCTTGTCTCCCGATGTGAAGGAGACCCTCTAAGCAAACAACAAATGTAACACATCGACTTGCTGCACACTGCGGTAGATGTTCCTCTTCCTTGCTACCTTTTCCCCTTGTCTGGCTGAATTCTTGGCTGATTTAGTTGCACGTCATACATGGAATGTCCTCACGAGCTTGCAGGTGTGTGAGGCATACGTTATGCCGACTCTACTTGGTGGATGTGATAGGGGTCCGGTTGGTATAGCTTCTCTTGGCCATGCTTGACATTTGACCTGCTACACAATAGACTGGCAGAAACATGAAGAATCACCAGTTTGAAAAGCCTTAAGATTCCAACCGATCTATACCTCTGACTATTTTGTAAAGGATTGGGCTTATTGGGGTGTGTTGAGTTAAATTTTCATTTGGTGGTGACAAAATCGGAGCTGGCGGTGATAGAAGCGGCGTTGACGGTGCACCCAGCACAAAGCCAACACTACATTATACATTAGCGCCCACACAACTCCTTAGAGCATCTACAACCGGACCCCCCCCCTCCCCCCCAATACCCGCCCCAAACGCCCAAATGTCCGGACTGACCGGCACTCTCCATATTCATCCCAAATCTGCGGCGGATATGGGGACGCCCGGGCACACCCGTCACGTCAGACAGATCAGGAGGTCCCGCACCAATTCGCCTGTATTTGTCCCCCAACTCTCCTTGCTCATGAAGGTCAGCGCCACTGGACGACGCAACCGCACTTAAGAAAGTTATGATCATCGATGTATCCTTTCAGATTCAGACGAACATGTAAAAATTGATTAAACTTTTTAAAAAGCTAGGCCATCAATGATCGCTTTGTAGGGGATATGGACGGTCACGATGAATCTTCCCAAAATCTTCAGAAAGGATACGTTCATGACCAAAGCTTACTGCTCTGGGAGGAGTCGGCTACTTAAACCGATCGTGTCGCTCCTCGCGCGTCGAGGTGGGAGTAAACCCCCAACTAGGCACGCCCTCCATGTAGGATCTGTCAAGTTGGATCCACCCAAATCGTCCGAAAATACTACTGGTTTAGTCCCACCTCGTCGGGTGAGGTGCACACAGACTGGCTTAAATAGCCACGTCGGCGGACGGCGGTAAGCTTTGTATGGTCGAATTTGTGTTGTATGATCGTTGTGCATGGATTAGCATGGATTTGGGATATCAAGATATGAGGATTGTGGTTGTGGAG
>NW_021182129.1:0-1392 GCF_002162155.2 Triticum dicoccoides | reverse complement strand
AATGACATAGTTTAGCTCCTAAATGACTTCACATGCTTAGCTAGCTCCAAAATGACATAATAAGCTTAATTAGCTCCAAAATGACATATTTAACCTAGGATAGCTCTAAAATGACCTATACTTAGCATTTTTCCTCCAAAATGACTTAATATGCTTAGCTAGCATAAAAATGACCTATTTAACCTAGGATAGCTCTAAAATGACCTATACTTAGCATCTTTTCCTCAAAAAAGACTTAATATGCTTAGCTAGCTCTAAAATGATATAGTATGCTTAAGAAATGACATATTTTAGGTCCTAAATGACTTCATATGCTTAGCTAGCTCCAAAATGACATAATAACCTTACTTAGCTTCAAAATGACCTTTTCAACCCAGGCTAGCTCTAAAATGACCTATACTTAGCATTTTTTCCTCCAAAATGACTTAATATGGTTAGCTAGCTCAAAAATTACATAATAAGCTTAATTAGCTCCAAAATGACCTATTTAACCTAGGATAGCTCTAAAATGACCTATACTTAGCATTTTTTCCTTCAAAATGACTTAATATGCTTAGCTAGCTTAAAAATGACCTATACTTGGAATATTTTCCTCCAAAATTAGTTAATATGCTTAACTAGCTCTAAAATGACATAATATGCTTAAGAAATGACATAGTTTAGCTCCTAAATGACTTCACATGCTTAGCTAGCTCCAAAATGACATAATAAGCTTAATTAGCTCCAAAATGACATATTTAACCTAGGATAGCTCTAAAATGACATATACTTAGCATTTTCCTCCAAAATGACTTAATATGCTTAGCTAGCATAAAAATGACCTATTTAACCTAGGATAGCTCTAAAATGACCTATACTTAGCATCTTTTCCTCAAAAAAGACTTAATATGATTAGGTAGCTCTAAAATGATATAGTATGCTTAAGAAATGACATATTTTAGGTCCTAAATGACTTCATACGCTTAGCTAGCTCCAAAATGACATAATAACCTTACTTAGCTTCAAAATGACCTATTCAACCCAGGCTAGCTCTAAAATGACCTATACTTAGCATTTTTTCCTCCAAAATGACTTAATATGGTTAGCTAGCTCAAAAATTACATAATAAGCTTAATTAGCTCCAAAATGACCTATTTAACCTAGGATAGCTCTAAAATGACCTATACTTAGCATTTTTTCCTTCAAAATGACTTAATATGCTTAGCTAGCTTAAAAATGACCTATACTTAGAATCTTTTCCTCCAAAATTAGTTAATATGCTTAACTAGCTCTAAAATGACATAATATGCTTAAGAAATGACATAGTTTAGCTCCTAAATGACTTCACATGCTTAGCTAGCTCCAAAATGACATAATAAGCTTAATTAGCTCCAAAATGACATATTTAACCTA
>NW_021182128.1:0-678 GCF_002162155.2 Triticum dicoccoides | reverse complement strand
GACTCCGCCTCGACGCTGCCCCGCCGCCCCGACGCCGCCTCGACCCCGCCCCGACGCTGCTGCCCCACCTCGACCCCGCCCCGTCCACACCACCGTCGCCGGGGCACCCGTCCTCCCTCCGCGGCCTCTCCGGCTGCTACGAGTGCCGCGCCATCAACGTCGAGCCCGTCTCAAGGTCTGCCGCCTGCCTGCCTAGCTAACCCCTCTGCAATTCTCTGTTTCTTCCATGGGATGACACATGATAGTGCTTTAGTTCATGTACTCCCTGCATAAAGAAATATTAGAATGTTTAGATCGCGTAAAGAAATATAAGAGTATTTAGATCACTAAAGGGGAGTATATAATTAAGGGTCGGTTCTCTTTGGGCTAGATCATGTCAAGAAATATGAGAATGTTTAGATCACTAAAGGAGGGAGTATATATTAAGGGTCAGTTCTCTTTGGGCCTCTGGATGGATATAAGTTGGGTAGAGCCAGTTCTTTCAGGGTTATTGGGTGATTGTCAAAATAAACTTAACTACTTTTTCTGTTTTATTTACTCTGCATATTAGTTTGACCTAAGTCAAATTTTATGAAGCTTCGCCATTAGTCTTCGATATTTTTGTGGGATTATATAGAATTTTTGCAAAACATATATAGGAGATCAACATTATATATGCATGTGGTGAAGATTTTTCTG
>NW_021182127.1:0-1175 GCF_002162155.2 Triticum dicoccoides | reverse complement strand
AGTGAATTCACTCTCCATTGTTGGGTTCTTCCCCAGTTACCAGAATCATTCCCAGCATTTGCATTTTGTTCCCAGCTTGCACCGCCAATGTGCCATTCCACCATGGGTCTCTTCCATTTCCGGTGATAAGCAAAATCATCCATTACGTTGTCTTCAACAAGGTAATCCACATCATCCAAGTCTGAGTATGCCATTCTACCGACCCCCGCCAATCGATTGCTGTGATTTGCCTTAGGCTGATATAGAGAGTCTCAATGATCTCTATATCAAAGGTAATTCTTTTTGCCACTTAAGGGGAGATATCTACGAGTCACGGTTCCGAAGGTGTCTCGTTGTGGTATCATGGCAACTCAACTCCTCGCTACGTTGACAACCGTTCACCACCTTCTTAGGTGTGGAATCGTTGTCCACCTAGTGAACCTTCGTCATCCGTTTCTTTCCACCCCTCTTGATGTGTATCTCGTGTCTCAACCCGAGAGATGGTTCTATGTCTCATTCCGTGAGTTAATCCTGAGTTGTTCGTTCTTTGAGAAGATTAATTCTTCTAGAGTTTTCCTTCCCTCCATGTTATGTTGACAGGATTTCTCAGAGCAAGACTTCGAGACAATGATGGTGATCGAATCAACGCTCTTATGAAGTGCAACCTGGATCGTGAAGATTGTGTTAGGTTGCGTTCCCCATCGTCTTACCCTACACTTGAATCTCGGGACGAGATTTTTGTTTAGTGGGGGTGAGTTGTCACAGCCCTAGAATATTGTTTGTAAATAGTTGCATCTTCATCCAGGCATCATATTTAAATTTCTGAAACTTGAACTGAGGAATTTTGGAAGCCTCAAAAACTTAAATAAAAGAGGGGCAAAGAACCCTGGAAAATGCATTCAATGTTTTCAAAATGGCCTTAAATAATGTTGGTTATATTTTGGCAAGGGTTTTGCACCAAACCAAAAATAATGAACATTTTTGAGGAATATTTTGAGCACTGAATTTAAATCATTACTTTATTTGCATTTGGAACTATATTCATAACTTGTATAGAATATATTTCCAAATAACCTGAAACATTTTTATGTGCTTTGGTATAATTCCATTGTGCTAAATAAAATGTTCAGGGGAATTTTGTCACTGTCTTTGAATTTGTTTTATTTCAAAACAGTGGCAAAACAGATTAAATAAAA
>NW_021182126.1:0-989 GCF_002162155.2 Triticum dicoccoides | reverse complement strand
GAGTACACCGTCATGTCCTTCGGTTTAACCAACGCTCCAGCCACCTTTTCTCGGTTAATGAACTCAATCTTCATGGAGTATTTGGATAAATTCGTCGTGGTTTACCTCGATGATATACTCATCTACTCCAAGAACGAGGAAGAACATGCCGAACATCTAAGGCTAGTGTTGCAGAAACTTCGAGAGCATCGCCTTTATGCCAAATTTTCTAAATGTGAATTCTGGTTGTCAGAAGTGACCTATCTGGGTCATGTAATATCTGGTAAAGGTATTGCTGTTAACCCTGAGCGAGTTCAAGCCGTCCTTAATTGGACTCCACCTGAATCGGTCAAGCAAGTTCGGAGCTTTCTGGGCTTAGCGAGCTATTGTCGTCGCTTTGTCGAGAACTTCTCCAAGGTTGCTAAACCTCTAACTGAACTCCTCAAGAAAGATAAGAAGTTCGAGTGGACTCCACAATGTGAGCACAGCTTTCAGGAACTGAAAAGACGCCTGACTTCTGCTCCCGTACTGGTACCGCCAGACTTCTCTAAGGACTTTGTTATCTACTGCGACGCCTCGCGACAAGGACTAGGTTGCATTCTCATGAAAGATCGACACGTAATTGCCTACGCTTCACGACAATTGCACCCACATGAGGAGAATTATCCTACTCATGATCTAGAGCTTGCAGCCGTAGTCTATGCACTTAAGACCTGGCGACATTACCTCCTCGGTAATCGTTGCGAAATATTCACTGATCACCAAAGTCTGAAGTACATCTTCACCCAACCGGATTTGAATCTCAGGCAAAGACGTTGGGTCGAGTTGATCACAGATTTCGACTTAGGAATAACCTACACCCCAGGGAAAGCCAACGTCATGGCTGATGCGCTAAGTCGTAAATCTTATTGTAACAATCTGATGTTACAACAAAGTCAACCGCTTCTCCATGAGGAATTTCGGAAGCTTAACCTTCACATTGTTCCTCAAGGATTTCTTTCCACCTTGGT
>NW_021182125.1:0-1540 GCF_002162155.2 Triticum dicoccoides | reverse complement strand
GAGGGACTTTGGACTTCCAAATGCAAGAGAATCTAGCCGAAGGAGTACCACCAATAAGTCTAGAATACAGCGACTTAACCGAAAATCTACCAAAGGCCGAATGAGGCCAAACCACAGAATCGGCCGACTTCGAGAGCACAGGGAAGAGGGCAGAGAGACTTTGCCAATCTTCCAACTCTTCAGGAGACAGGGCCCGACGAAAAGCCAGATCGCAATTATTAGCAGCCACCTCCGAGATGGAGATATTCAGATTAGGACAATAAGAAAACAAAACCGGAAAGCTCACGGCTAGGGGGGCATCCCCAGACCACCAGTCCAACCAAAAGCGAACTGCCGACCCATTACCAACAGAAAACTTAACATGCTCCAGAAAAATCGGTCTAACTTTGACAAGGGATTTCCAAAACTGAGAGCCACGCCTCGCGGTGACAAACAGCGGGTTGGAGTGAGGGAAATATTTGGCCTTAAGAATCGAAAACCACAACGAATCGGCCCCAACAGTCATAATTTTCCACCACCACTTGATAAGCAAACAGATGTTCATCACCCGAGTATTAATAATGCCTAACCCCCCAAGGTTTTTAGGCTTACACATAAGTTGCCACTTGACCAGCCTATATTTCCTTTTGTTATCCGCGGAATTCCAGTAGAAGGCTCCCCTATGTTTGTCGAAGCCAGCATGCACGCCATTCGTAAGAAGATAGAAGCCCATAAGAAACATGGGGAGAGAGGATAAGCAGGAGTTAATTAGAGCCACTTTGCCAGCATTAGTATTATATCTGCCCCTCCAAGGGAGCACCCTGTTCCCCACTTTAGCGACCGCCGGAGCAAAATCATTCGCATGAAGCATGCCAGGAGAGATAGGAAGGCCTCGATACTTGAAGGGGAAGGAGCCTAACGAACAGTTAAGGAACCTGGCAACCCGCAAGGCTTCCGCCCCATCAACACCTGTCACCAGTACCTCAATTTTAGCGAAATTAATCTTAAGACCCGAAACGGCTTCGAAACACAGTAGGATGAATTTCAGATTGGCAATCCAGGCGTCATCCAGCTCCACCAAGATAATTGTATCGTCCGCATATTGTAGATGGAGACACCCTCCGGAAGTAAATGGGAGACCACAGGAGCGATGTGCCCACAACGGGCCGCCCTGGAAAGCATGCATGAGAAGGCGTCGGCCACAAAGTTAAAAAGAACAGGGGAGGCCGGATCCCCTTGGCGAAGGCCCCTGCCATTCGCAAAGAAATTGCTAACAAAGCCATTAACAGCAACGGCAGTATGGCCACCCGAGACCAACTGCATGATACGATGAACATAAGCACCGTCGAAGCCTTTAGCAAGGAGGACATGCTTGAGGAAAGGCCAGCTAACCGAGTCATACGCTTTCTCAAAGTCTAACTTAAGTATAATCGCTTTAGCTCTCCGAACATGGAGATCATGAACAATCTCATGTAGGGATAGGATACCGTAAAGAATGAAACGCCCTTTGATAAACGCAGATTGATAGGGGCTAATAACTCTATGAGCGACCGGAGACAAA
>NW_021182124.1:0-1314 GCF_002162155.2 Triticum dicoccoides | reverse complement strand
CCTCTGTCGAGGACGAAGACGACAGAGGAGGGAGGCGGGCTGGGCCGCCTGCTGGCTGGGCCGGCCAGCTGGCTGGGCTGCACAGGGAGGAGCCCAGGTAAGCTTCTCCCTTTTTAATTATTTCTGTTTTCTAATTTCTGACATTTGTTTTGATTTAAATAATATATTAAATCATTTATTTACCTTATGCCAATTTTTGCAGGAGCTAGATATATTATTCCAGAGCTCCTTTATAATTGGCATAATATTTGGACATATATTAATATATATAATTAATATATTTCCAATGCAAATATTTATGCATTAATTCCAAATGCCCAAAATAAATACCTATGAGCTCTTAAAAATATTGGTTTGATTTTTATCTCTGTCCAATATTTTCAGAGAGCAACATGAGCAATTTTCTTGGACCCTTTTGGAGAAATTTTTAATTGGATCATTTCAAAAATGATTCTGAGGGTTTCACAGATCCCCATTTCAAATTAAATGGAAAATTTAAACATGATGCACACACTCTGATGCATGACTAGCTAGGGTGTGACAACTCACCCCCACTCAAAAGAATATCGTCCCGAGATTTGGGTTCCTCCGGGAAGAAGGCGGGATACTCAAGTTGAAGACGATCCTCCCTTTCCCAAGTTGCTTCATCCTCAGAATGGTGCGACCATTGAACTTTGAGAAACTTGATATTATGACGTCGGGTGGTACGTTCGGCCTGATCGAGGATACGAATGGGGTACTCTCGATATGTAAGATTATCTTGGAGATCAAGCGTTTTGTGGTCCACTTCACGGATGGGATCCGAGAAGCAACGCCTGAGTTGGGAAACGTGGAAGACATCGTGGACTCTAGAGAGGTGCGGAGGTAGTTCCAACTGGTAGGCAACTTCTCCTCGTTTGGCGAGAATGTGAAAAGGTCCAATGTAACGAGGAGCCAATTTGCCTTTGATACCGAAACGATGGGTTCCCTTCAGAGGGGTGACCCGAAGATAAGCCTTCTCGTCAACCTCGAAAGTCATAGCCTTATGTTTTCGGTCATATTGACTCTTTTGACGAGATTGGGCTGTTTTCAACTTTTCACGAACGATACGAACTTGTTCTTCTGCTTCCTGAATCATATCCGGGCCAAAGAATTGTCTTTCCCCGGTCTCTGACCAGTTAAGGGGTGTTCGACACCGTCGTCCATAGAGAACTTCAAAAGGGGCTTTACCCAAGCTAGATTGATAGCTGTTGTTGTAAGCGAATTCGGCAAATGGAAGGCACTTCTCCCAGTCCATTCCGAATGAGATAACAGAGGCTCGAAGCATGTCTTCTA
>NW_021182123.1:0-1170 GCF_002162155.2 Triticum dicoccoides | reverse complement strand
CTGGAGAGGAGCAATGCGATGTTGGAGGAACTCCTTCACCACCTTGGGCGCCGTCACGTCGAGCGCCCTCAAACTCTGGAAGCGGCGCTAGACGAAGGCAAGACAGGGGCTCGCGAGCGTCTCATGATCCCAGCCTGAGTTGGGAACAGCGGGCGAGGTCGGGTGCGAGAGCAGGGGGCTGGGCACACCGACATCCACATATAGACACCGCTCTCTGAACCTGGCCTCAGGAGGAGGAAGGATGAAATCGATCCCCGAAGCAGCCGTCTCTGGCACGGCAAGGAAGCTCACACACCCCGAGCATTGAGTGGGGTCGCTCAGGAGCAAAGCGAAGAAGTGGTGCAGGAGGGCAACGGAAGGAGGAATGCCCACCATTGCCTCGCAAACAAAGGCAAAAACAGCCAGGAGGGTAATGGACTCAGGCCCGAAGTGCATCATGTGGATCTGATAATGGGAGAGCACCGCATTAAAGAAAGCGGAAAAGGGGGGAACCAGACCCGCCCATAGGGCATCGGCGAAGAACCGGACCTCCGTGACAACCCTATCAAAGGAGGCATGGGACGTAGGCCAGACCGTGGTCCTGCCGCACTTGTTGAAGATGGAGGCAAGAGCAGAACGGACCTTGCCCAAGGCTTCGGGGTTGAGTATGATTGACCGATCAACGGCGGGGGCCGCCGCCGGAGACGAGCGGGGCGAAGGCGCGGGCTTCTTCCCCCTTTCCTTATTCGATGGCGCCATGGTGATGGAAAGGGGGGAGAGTTCATGCTGGATTGGAGGCGGAGGTTGGAGAGGAAGAAGGAAGGGCAGGAAGCACGCGAGCGGCGCAAGGGGAAGAACTATGTGCAACCACGGGTCCGTCTGTCCGGGCGCGTAATGAGGCATCATGGGGAAGCGGAGACGCCCATGTCCAATCAATCACCATGCTGCGCCCAAGGCCGCAGGCTATTAGGGCCTGCGGCGCTTCACACTTGCCCTTCGCTTCTCTACTAAGCCAAGTCCGGGCGCGCCTTGGGCCCGGGGGCTACTGTCGGCGTTCTGGGAACGGGGGTCCCCAGACTTGCCTACCTGCGGCCTGCGGCGTCGCTCAAGCGGAGGCCCAGTGCAGCCCAACTTCATCAAGTCAAGCTCAAGACCCTCGCCAGGGGCCAAGCCTCGCGGGGTGGACGACGG
>NW_021182122.1:0-3874 GCF_002162155.2 Triticum dicoccoides | reverse complement strand
GTATTTATCGGACTACCGGGGGGTTACCGCAACACCTCGGGGGAATAATGGGCCTTATGAGCCATAAGAGGGGAGCACACCAGCCCAAAAGGGGTGGAGCCCCTCCCCCCTTAAGGAAGGAGGCCGAATAGGATAAGGAAGAGGGGTCCCCCCCCTTTCCATCCTCCCTTCCCTCTCCCCTTTCCCCCTTCCGGTAATAAGGAAAGGGGCGAATTGGACTAGGCCCCCAAGTAGGATTCCTCCTACTTAGGGCGCCCCAAGGCTGCTCCCCTCCACCTCCCACCTATATATACATAGGGAGGGGCACCTAGAACACACACCAACAATCGTTAGCCGTGTGGGACGCCCCCCTCCACAGATTACACCGTCGGTCATATTCTCGTAGTGCTTAGGCGAAGCCCTGCGCGGATTACTTCACCATCACCGTCACCACGCCGTCATGCTGACGGACCTGATCTACATCCTCGACAATTTGCTTGATCAAGAGTTCGAGGGACGTCATCGAGCTGAATGTGTGTAGAACTCAGAGGTGTCGTACGTTCGGTGATTGATCAGTCAGAATGAGAAGAAGTTCGACTACATCAACCGCGTTATCAAACGCTTCTGCTTTCGGTCTACGAGGGTACGTAGACACACTCTCCCCCTCTCGTTGCTATGCATCTCCTAGATAGATCTTGCATTTGCGTAGGAAATTTTTTGAAATTGCATGCTACGTTCCCCAACACTGGGGGCCATAGTTTTCACTATAGACTTCTCTCGAGAAAATAGCATATAGTGAGTAAACAAAATATTGTTTGGCAATTGATAGAAAAGCAAATAATTATGAAGATATCCAAGGCAATGATCATACATAGGCATCACGTCCAAAATTAGTAGACCAAAACAATTCTGCATCTACTACTATTACTCCACACATCGACCGCTATCAGTCATGCATCTAGTGTATTAAGTTCATGGAAAAACAGAGTAATGCTTTAAGCAAGATGACATGATGTAGACAAGATAAACTCATGTATGAATAAACCCCATCTTGTTACCCTTAATAGAAAAGATACATATGTGTCATGCCCCTTTCTGTCACTGGGATTGAGCACCGCAAGATCAAACCCATTACAAAGCACCTCTTCCCATGGCAAAATAAATCAATCTAGTTGGCCAAACCAAACCAATAAATCGGACAAGAAATATGAAGCTATATTAGTCATGCATAAAAGAGTTCAGAGAAAAACCAAATAATATTCACGGATAGATCTGATCATAAACTCACAATTCACCGGATCCCAACAAACACACCACAAAAAGTCATTACATCGAATAGATCTCCAAGAACAACAAGCAGAATATTGTATTGAGAATCAAAAGGAGAGAAAAAGCTATCTAGCTAC
Source organism: Triticum dicoccoides (assembly GCF_002162155.2). Taxonomy (NCBI): domain Eukaryota; kingdom Viridiplantae; phylum Streptophyta; class Magnoliopsida; order Poales; family Poaceae; genus Triticum; species Triticum dicoccoides. Next base: position 2,489 of record NW_021182122.1, on the reverse strand, counting down.
TAACTATGGACTCGTAGGTCTGTGGTAATCTACTCACGCATCATCGAAGAGGAAGCAAGGATGATGGAAAAAAACTCCGAGATTGTTTCCCCCTCCGACGGAGTACCAGAGAAGATCTCCAGATGGGATCTCTCAAGAACAGAGGCTTGTGGCGGCGGAAAAAGTATTTCATGGATCAAAATCTCACGGATGGGGACGTTGAGGAAGTGAGAGAGCATGCTTTAGGTGCGGTTAGGGCAGGAATTCGAGCCGAGTCGAGCCAGCTCGGCTCGACTCGCTAGAGCTCGTTCCGTTATCGAGCTAGCTCAACTCGACTCGTTACTATAACGAGCTCAAACCCAAGATTGGCTCGACTCGTATAACTCGCGAGCTGGCTCGTTTAGCTTGTTAAGCTCATTTAAGATATAGACATAAAGCCCTCAAATATGATAAAAATGATTATGTATATATTGAACATATATATCACTAAACAATTATAATTTTCTTGTAACGCGTGAGTCTCCTAGGAGGCTAGGCCTTCAACTGCTCGGTCTTGGGTTGTGCGCCTGGGACATAGGTTGTTTAGTGGTTGATCTTTCTTTGTATTGGGAGTGGCTGGTCTATTGTATCGAGCCTAACAAGTTACACGAGTACTCGTGAGATTGGCTCGTTTAACTTGGTCTATAAACAATGTTAAACTAAAGCTTGGCTCGACTCGTTATTCTTCGAGTTCGAGTCGATTCGAGCCGAGTCACGAGCTACTTGTTTAGCTCTCGAGCTTCGAGCTTTTTTTCCAGCCCTAGGTGTGGTTATACTATCCTTAATAGAAGTAGAGTTATGTCAAACGGAGGCCTATGGGCCCCACTACCCACCCGGGCACGCCAGGGGGCCTGTGGCTCGCCCTGATGCCTAGTGGGCCACTCCTCCATCTTCTCTTGTACTCCCGAAGCTTCCAGGGTCTCTTATTGCCAGAAAAAACCCTCCAAAAAGTTTCATGACATTTGGACTTCTTTTGGTATTGATATTCTGCAAAGTCAAAAACAAGCAAAAAACGACAACTAGCACTGGACACTAAGTTAGTAGGTTAGTCCTAAAAAAATTATATAAAGTTGCTTGTAAATGTATATAAAACATCCACGATTGATACTATAATAGCATGGAACAATCAAAAATTATAGATACGTTGGAGACGTATCAGTTGTGCCAAAGTGCAGCAGCCACCTTCTCCTAGCCCAACTAATCTAGTCACGATCTGTCAGATATTGCCTTACAGGGGGCATCGTTTAGTTGTGGTTTCAAGCCATTAGCTGTGGTCAGGGTTGAAGGTGGCGGGGAGCATTACCCCTTCTAGGTCTAGGAGATATTGGATTGGAGGGGTTAGATTGACCTCTTCCATGGCCTGATATGCGCTTTGCACGAGCTCGTGGTCCATCTTAGTTCTCCTATCGGTGGTTACCTGCATGGCAGGGGTTCGACATCCTTGGGTGGTCGACCACGCAGTCGGCTCCAACAAGCAGCGTTGCAGTGGTGGTGGCATTTCTCTAGCTGTGTGGACAGCGAGGAGCGAGGTGGCGAGATCTTAGCGGTGGTGGTGCTTCAGTAGTGGCATCTCTTGGATTGTGGTGTGGAGGATTGTTTTGGTGGGTGCACTTGGTCCCCTCCCCATGTTAGTGCTTCGGGTAAAAACCCTTTACAGTCCTTTGGCTGCAATGGCGTCGGCGTATTGCATCGTCACCCTCGTTGGGGTGTCGTTGTGGAGCTCAGGTACCGGCCTCTAGTCATGTCTGTTTAGCATCAGTGGGTGCGCTTGGTTGCTATCTTGAGACTCCTTCGACTCTAGCATGGGACAGTACTCATGGCTTACTATATTTTACACATGGCTTCATTGGCATTGCTCTTGGACCTCATTGTGTGCAAGAAGCATAGGCGCTGCACGGCCGGAGCGAGAGGGCAGGGGTCCTCTTCGGCGGTAGTTTGATGTGTGTATAGTGACGTTCTATGGTTTCTCTTGGAGGAGCAATTTCTCTTCATAATAGTAGTCTTGGATGCTTTAGGATAGGGCGTGGGCACTCTTGTATTCTTGTTTTTATATCTGATATGCTTTATAAGAGGATTCCTCATCACGTTGTATTGGTTCAGCCATGTTGCTTTATATATAAAGCGGGCCAAAAGCCTTTCTGGTAAATTGTTTTGATTAATGAAATGCATATACCTAATTGAAAACATGAAAAATGACTTAGATTACACCTTGCATACTTTTCCCCGCAAGCAAAGAAGTTTCGTTTGGAATTTCTCGATGTATACAACATTTTTCTTAATGATCAGGTACTTGCAGCTGCACAAGAGCACCGGGGTGCTCACCGGAATTCAGGCAGCACCAACACTTGCGTTATGCACGTTGTTGTCGGACCCATGGGGACTCTATTGCCGCACGATGACTCGCCGGCATGCGTATGCCATCGCCGAGAGCTCAACGCCAAGCCAACGAGAGCGGCGGGGACCTCGGCCAC
>NW_021182121.1:0-645 GCF_002162155.2 Triticum dicoccoides | reverse complement strand
TCACCTCGATTACTGTTGATAATCTCGCGTTAGTTCAAAACTGATTCAAATTCAAATTGAATTAAAAGCAAACATCAAAAGTTTTCAAACTTTAAAACTAAAATGTTCAAGTTGTAGAAAATAAATCATAAATAATATTGATGCAGAAACCACATTTTTGTAAAGTGTTTAGATGCACTAAGGTAATTAAAGCAGCAGCAAAACATTTAATTAATACCTTTTCCAAATAATAAAATATTAAACCATTTTATTTAGCTGTCCAAATTAATGTGGCAGTGTTGTATTCCTAAATACTAATTTAGATGTTGAAATTAAATTTTACAAAAACTAAATTAAATTAATTATTAAAAGAAACAGAAAAGAAAATTATGAAAAGATAAAAGGAAAGCAAAAAAAAAAAGAACCAGCAGCCCCCGGCCCAACTGGGCCATGTCCCAGCCAGGCCAGCCCACCCCAGCGCCCTACTAGGCCACCCCGACCCCCTGGTCAAACCCTAACCCCATCCCACTCCCCACTCGCCCCCACGTCTCTCTCTCGTCCCCCTCCCGATCCGATCTGGATCGGGGCGACGACCCCGACGACCGCGCCCCGTTCGCTACCGCTCGAGGGCCTCCTCAACTCGCCGGACCGCTCCGCCGTCGCCGG
>NW_021182120.1:0-2136 GCF_002162155.2 Triticum dicoccoides | reverse complement strand
GGAATAACCTACACCCCAGGGAAAGCCAACGTCATGGCTGATGCGCTAAGTCGTAAATCTTATTGTAACAACCTGATGTTACAACAAAGTCAACCGCTTCTCCATGAGGAATTTCGGAAGCTTAACCTTCACATTGTACCTCAAGGGTTTCTTTCCACTTTGGTGGCAAAACCTACCCTTACGGATCAGATTATCAAAGCACAGAAGGTAGATCCGGGAATCTCCCGCATCAAGAGAAACATTCAGAAAGGAATTGCGAATTGCTTCTCCATTAATGATCAAGGGGTCGTATACTTCGGGAATCGACTAGTGGTTCCCAAAGTGCGAAACCTGAGGCGTTTGATCCTTAAGGAAGCTCATGAATCTCCTCTCACCATTCATCCCGGTAGTACTAAGATGTATCAGGACCTACGCCAGAGATTCTGGTGGACTAGGATGAAGAGAGAAATTGCTCAGTATATTGCCAATTGCGACGTCTATCGTCGTGTAAAAGCAGAGCACCAACGGCCTGCTGGCACCCTTCAACCCCTAGCTATTCCTGAATGGAAATGTGATAAAATTGGTATGGATTTCATTACCGGTTTTCCCAGGACCAAGAGAGGGAATAATGCTATCTTCGTCGTTGTCGATCGTCTTTCCAAAGTAGCCCATTTCCTACCTGTTCGTGAGAGTATAACCGCTAGTCAATTGGCAGACTTATACATCTCCCGTATAGTGTCCCTCCATGGTGTTCCTTTGGAAATTAACTCGGATCGAGGAAGCCTTTTCACCTCTCGATTTTGGGAAAGTTTCCAAAATGCTATGGGAACCCGTCTCTCCTTTAGCACCGCTTTCCACCCTCAGTCGAGTGGTCAAGTGGAACGCGTCAACCAAGTTCTAGAAGACATGCTTCGAGCCTCTGTTATCTCATTTGGAATGGACTGGGAGAAGTGTCTTCCATTTGCCGAATTCGCTTATAACAACAGCTATCAATCTAGCTTGGGTAAAGCCCCTTTTGAAGTTCTCTATGGACGACGGTGTCGAACACCCCTTAACTGGTCAGAGACCGGGGAAAGACAATTCTTTGGCCCGGATATGATTCAGGAAGCAGAAGAACAAGTTCGCATCGTTCGTGAAAAGTTGAAAATAGCCCAATCTCGTCAAAAGAGTCAATATGACCGAAAACATAAGGCTATGACTTTCGAGGTTGACGAGAAGGCTTATCTTCGGGTCACCCCTCTGAAGGGAACCCATCGTTTCGGTATCAAAGGCAAATTGGCTCCTCGTTACATTGGACCTTTTCGCATTCTCGCCAAACGAGGAGAAGTTGCCTACCAGTTGGAACTACTTCCGCACCTCTCCAGAGTCCACGATGTCTTCCACGTTTCTCAACTCAGGCGTTGCTTCTCGGATCCTATCCGTGGAGTGGACCACGAAACGCTTGATCTCCAAGATAATCTTACATATCGAGAGTACCCCGTTCGTATCCTCGATCAGGCCGAGCGTACCACTCGACGTCATAATATCAAGTTTCTCAAGGTTCAATGGTCGCACCATTCTGAGGATGAAGCAACTTGGGAAAGGGAGGATCGTCTTCGACTCGAGTACCCCGCCTTCTTTCCGGAGGAACCCAAATCTCGGGACGAGATTCTTTTGAGTGGGGGTGAGTTGTCACACCCTAGCTAGTCATGCATTAGAGTGTTGCATCATGTTTATTCTTTCATCAGAAACTTGAAATGGGGATGACAGAACCCCCAGTCCCCTCTGAAACCAACTAGGGTTACTAAAATAATTTTCAATGAACCTGAAATGCCCTTCTAAAATGCCCATCATTTTTGTCTTGGTTCAGAACCTCTGCCAAAAGTGGTGCACATTTTCCTAGGCCATCCTAGGGTTTTTGAATTAAATCATAAATATTTGAATTTGGGCATTTAAAATTATATAAAATATTTAAATGCTCAAATATCTCCAAACTAAAATGTTTCATGTTGGAAATAATCCAACTATGGGCTAGGAATAGTTTGGTGATTTTTGAAGTTGCCTAGGTATTTTATTAAATTCAACAAAGTTGCAGTTATATTAAATAAAAACAGAAACAGAAAAAAAGGGGAAAACTTACCTGGCGCCACCGCAGGCCCACCAGCCAGCCCACCTGGC
>NW_021182119.1:0-1564 GCF_002162155.2 Triticum dicoccoides | reverse complement strand
TCACACACTTAGCTCACACACAGTAGGACATGTTCACACGCCTCTGATTCATCCCCGATGAATCAGACCTGACTCAACTCTAAGCAGTAGCAGGCATGACAAACAAGCATGAATGAGTAGGCACAACAGGGCTCAAACAATTCCTACTCATACTAGTGGGTTTCATCTATTTACTGTGGAATGACAGGTCATGCAAAGGATAAAGGGGTTCAGCTACCGCAGCAAGTAACAGATGAATCGTTGTTGTCCTAATGCAGTAAAAGAGAGCAGGAGCGAGAGAGTAGGATTGTATCGGAATGAACAAGGGGGTTTTGCTTGCCTGGCACTTCTGAAGATAACATTGAGTCTTCATCAGTGTCAACGATCGCATCATCGGTATCACGTCTATCGAGAGGGGACAAATACCGGCAACACAGAAGGGAACTCAATCAATGCAATGCACAATATGATGCATGATCATGACATGGCAAAATGAATGTGTTTTGGGCCAATGCAGCTAGCAACAGATTAAACGAAGTTGGTTTGAATACAAGATTCAAATTCAAACTCCATATGTGATTATTCAAATGTCATTTAAATGATTTGTGCTAAACAGCACCTATAAGTTGTTCTAACATGCATGAAAATGGTACAGATGGATTCCTTGAATTTTTCTGATAATTTTTCATATATAAATTATTTAATTTGGAGTTACGGTTAATTTTCTATGATTTTTAGAAGTTTTAGGCATTTTCTGAAATTTCTTATATAAAAATAAATTCAGAAAATAGGTTACTGCGTCAGCATGACATCAGCAAGTCAAAGGCGTCGACCAGGTCAAACCTGACCAGTGGGGTCCACTGGTCAGTGACCCAGTCAACTAACCAAGTTAGTTAGCCCTAACTAACTTAGTTAGCCGGGCGGGGCCCGCATGTCAGTGGCTCACCTAATTAACTAAATTAATTAATACTAACTAACCTAGCACTAACTAAGCAGGCGCTTGGGCCCACATGTCAGGGGGTCAAACCCCGGGTCAAACCCGCCGGAGTTGACCCGCGGCTTGTCGCCGGCGACGCCAGCAACGGCGGAGGGCGTCGGAAACACTCCTTCGACGACCAAATCGGCGACTGAGGGGCTCTACGCGTAGCTGGGAGTCGCCCGCATCCATCTATGCAAACGGGAGGGGCTGAGGTGGCCCGAGCTCACCGGAACGGGGCCCGCGGCGGCGACCGGAGCACGGCGAGGTCGGGGTTGGCGCTAGAGGGCACGGCAGGTCGCACGGGTGGGCGCGCTCGGCTCCTGGAAGGGTGCTGAGCACGTTGCCGTGCTCGGGGGTTAGCTACGGTGGCTCTAGCCCCGTCTGCGTCATCGCCGGCGGCGAGGAACGGTCGGCTCCGACAGTCGGGGCGGTTAGAAGGCACGGACGGGCACGGGGAGAGAGGGAAAATGGACAGGGGCTCACGAGGGGTCGGGAGAGAAGCTCGGTGGGCTCGGGGAAGCCTCTGCAACGGCGAATTGACGACGGCGATCTCCGGGCACCGGAGATGAAGACGACGGCGCTCCGGTCGACTGCGGCCTCCTCTGG
>NW_021182118.1:0-1469 GCF_002162155.2 Triticum dicoccoides | reverse complement strand
CCCCAGACGAACAACTACTAGCCACACTCCCCCAGAAGAGAATGCAGTCATCATCATAATCATGCGCGTACATGTTAACCAGGGGAGGGAATACCTTCTAATACACTCCAGCGCCTTCGGATTTGCTCTTTACCGCCGACTCGCTGGACTCAGCAGCAGCGTTGTCTCTGCTCCCCTCGCCACCAGGGTCGCCACAGCTGTCGTGAGCAGCCACCGAAGATTCTCGCAGTCTGGCTTCCCCACAGCCTTCGATCTCGCTCCCTTCACCATGAACAGAGCCGCGGGGCGACGCCCCCAACTGGAAGATCGGCAAGTTGCAGGCGGAAGCAAGAGGAACAAAAAGGACATCATTTTTTAGCCTCGAGACCGATGGAATGAGGAGAGGGGAGAGCGAGCGGGCGGTGCACGAACCTGCACACGGGGTCTAGGGGAAACTCGCAGGTGGCGCGCATGGCTGCCGAAGGCCTTCGCCGCCGAACCAATTGCCTCGCCCTCCATCGCCTTCCGGGATCTATCCCCTGCCCAACCCTTTTTTTTTCTTTTTTCCGTCACGAACCAGCCTGCACCCAACTTTTCTTTGTGTGTTCAAAAACAAATTCTGGACCATGGTCCAATCATATCCCATCAAAGAAGGACCGCCGGTCCTTGTCCGTCAAGCCGCGTACTTGTACTCTTTTTTTTTGCATCGACGCGTACTTGTACTCGGGCCGCACTGTTGTCAGACATACGAAACTGTGTGCGCGTATATCTCGCTCCACGTGATCGGTCTACGTCCCTCGTGTGAATACCGATTTTCCACAGCTCGCACCCACGCCTCATTCAATGCCAGATACCTACCCATCAAGCCCAACGAATGGCACAGATAATAATACTATGTGCAAGTACGAGCCATATCGCTGCTCTCGAACCATTCCTACTATGTTACATCTCATGTATGAAATATGAAGGAATGCAAAGTACCCTAAACATTAAAAAAAACACTGAGGTTCTTGGACCAACGAACAATAACTGCCGCCGTTAGAATGAACCGTCGACTTGCCGTTGTCACAACTGCCGGAGCCACTTGACCTTGTCAATGACATCCGTCAAGTCATCATGCATGTGCCCCTGAGGACCAGTGCCTTGGAGTCGTTATCCTCGCTTTGTACCTTTGAATCGATCTAAAAAAACCAGACACCTAATTTCGCCATCGCGTCGACGAGAAACTCTAAACTCACCACCTGAGGAGCCGACGGCAATCTACGTGGAGCTCCGTCAAATTTGTCCCAGCAAAAGAATTAGAGGAGGATCGAAGCCTGGAAGACCAACTCAAAGTTGAAGCGCTGCCATCGGCCCAAGTGCCGCCATTGTGGGGACTAAAATCCCATCTTATCTACTAATCTGAGCCAAGGTACCAGGATTTCCTTCCCTGCCACTGGCCACCGGAGCTAGAAGCAGAGGGAAGGCAAATCCACCAGCCCATTGCCGAA
>NW_021182117.1:0-920 GCF_002162155.2 Triticum dicoccoides | reverse complement strand
TGGGAGAAGTGCCTTCCATTTGCCGAATTCGCTTACAACAACAGCTATCAATCTAGCTTGGGTAAAGCCCCTTTTGAAGTTCTCTATGGACGACGGTGTCGAACACCCCTTAACTGGTCAGAGACCAGGGAAAGACAATTCTTTGGCCCGGATATGATTCAGGAAGCAGAAGAACAAGTTCGCATCGTTCGTGAAAAGTTGAAAACAGCCCAATCTCGTCAAAAGAGTCAATATGACCGAAAACATAAGGCTATGACTTTCGAGGTTGACGAGAAGGCTTATCTTCGGGTCACCCCTCTGAAGGGAACCCATCGTTTCGGTATTAAAGGCAAATTGGCTCCTCGTTACATTGGACCTTTTCGCATTCTCGCCAAACGAGGAGAAGTTGCCTACCAGTTGGAACTACCTCCGCACCTCTCCAGAGTCCATGATGTCTTCCACGTTTCTCAACTCAGGCGTTGCTTCTCAGATCCTATCCGTGGAGTGGACTACGAAACGCTTGATCTCCAAGATAATCTTACATATCGGGAGTACCCCATTCGTATCCTCGATCGGGCCGAGCGTACCACTCGACGTCATAATATCAAGTTTCTCAAAGTTCAATGGTCGCACCATTCTGAGGATGAAGCAACTTGGGAAAGGGAGGATCGTCTTCGACTCGAGTATCCCGCCTTCTTCCCGGAGGAACCCAAATCTCGGGACGAGATTCTTTTGAGTGGGGGTGAGTTGTCACACCCTAGCTAGTCATGCATTAGAGTGTTGCATCATGTTTATTCTTTCACCAGAAACCTGAAATGGGGATGACAGAACCCCCAGTCCCCTCTGAAACCAACTAGGGTTTACTAAAAACTTTTTCAATGAACCTGAAATGCCTTCTAAAATGCCCATCATTTTTGTCTTGGTTCAGAACCTCTGCCAAA
>NW_021182116.1:0-2779 GCF_002162155.2 Triticum dicoccoides | reverse complement strand
ATAAAGCTTTCATCTTATATTCGCAATATCCAGATTGCAATCTTAGTTTCTTGCTTGTTCTTCGTTTGCTCGCAGGAAACAGACCCTCGTGGTCAGGTTGATCGTGCTCCGGCGTGGTCAATAACCTCTCGGAGTTGGTTTAGCGATTGCTAAGGCGCGACGTCCTCGCACGTTCGTAGTCGGATCGTCAAAGTCGACTTCCACCAAAGCGAAATCCACCATCTCATCGAAAGACGGGACACCTTTGCCTCTATCAGTAGTTGTTCCTTGGCGCTTGCACTCTTCCTTGACATCCGTGAAGCTCCGACAATACCTATGCATGCACACGGGAGAAGTGTCAAGTAGCATACCATCCTCGAAGGGGTCAAGTGAGCACGTGTAAAGGAGAAGATTCACCTTTATGTATGAGAAGTAGAGGTCGCTCGTGTCACTTGCCAAACGGACTCTTGACATGGTGATGACAGTAGGATGCTCCGCATCACCACCTCCATGAGCCTCTTGCAAAAGTAGAAAACGAAGAGAAGACTCGGGAATGCATAGTTTGTTAGCTCTCATTAGATAACCATCCTTGATGTAATATTGTTCCCAAGATGTATGCGTCAAACATTTAGCGTAATGAGGTGCAAAAGATGGATCATTGGCATACAAGTCTTTTATGCGTTCAAAGCCAATGACATTCAACTCAAGTTTAGTCACAAGCGTGCATATGCGAGAAAGTGCATCGGCAACTACATTTTCCTTACCCTTAATGTACTTGATCACATATGGGAAAGATTCGATAAATTCACTCCATTTAGCATGTCGCTTGTTTAACTTGGTTTGACCTTTTAAGTATTTAAGCGTTTCGTGATCGGTATGGATGACAAACTCATGAGGTCGAAGATAATGTTCCCAAACATGTAGTACACACACTAGAGCATACAATTCTTTGTCATATGTGGGATAGTTAAGTTGACCACTGGAGAGTTTCTCACTAAAATATGCAATGGCTCGTTTTTCTTGCAATAAAACTCCGCCAATTCCGGTACCACTTGCATCACAATGAACCTCAAAAGTTTTGTCAAAGTTGGGCAAAGCAAGAATCAGAGCATGTGTAAGCAAAGACTTGAGCTCTTCAAAAGCGGTGGATTGCAAAGATCCCCAAACAAAAGGAGTATTCTTCTTGCTCAAAGCATGCAAAGGAGCGGCAATTATGCTAAAATCTTTCACAAAGCGACGATAAAAACCTGCAAGACCAAGGAAACTTCGCACTTGTTGCAAATTTGTGGGTTGGGGCCAAGTTTTAATTGCTTCAATTTTAGTTTCATCAACATGGACACCCTTGGAAGAGACAACGAAACCCAAGAAAACCACTTTGTCAACACCGAATGTGCACTTTTTCATGTTGGCATAAAGACTTTCCTTGCGAAGTGTTTGCAAAACAAGCCTAACATGATCAAGATGCTCTTTCATGGTTTTGCTAAACACAAGAATATCATTGAAGTAAACCACAACAAAGATTCCAATGTAAGGTCGAAGTACATGATGCATAAGACGCACGAAAGTACCGGGAGCTTCCGATAAACCCATAGGCATGACTAACCACTCATATAAGCCAAATTTGGTTTTGAAAGCGGTTTTCCATTCATCACCTTCATGAATGCGTATTTGATAATAGCCACTTTTAAGATCTATTTTTGAGAAAAAGTTGGCTCCACTAAGTTCATCAAGCATGTCATCTAAGCGAGGAATGGGATGCCTATAGCGAACGGTGATAGCATTTATAGGTCTACAATCGGAACACAAGCGAAAACTTCCATCGGGCTTAGTCACAAGTATGACGGGAACGGCACAAGGGCTTAAGCTTTCACGTACATGATCGTTGTCGATTAGTTGTTGTACTTGCCGTTGAATCTCCTTGGTTTCTTCGGGATTGACACGGTAGGGAGCTTTGTTTGGAAGTGGCACTCCGGGGATGAGGTCGATTCGATGCTCAATGCCTCGTAGAGGAGGTAGACCCGGAGGTAGCTCATCGGGGAAAACATCTTGAAATTCCTGCAAAAGAGATTGAAACACCAAAGGTAGCTCGTGAATGGTGTTAGTTTTTGTATCTCCATCCTTGCACACAAGGACAAAGTGCATCACACTCGATGGGTTCTCACACACTTCTCTCATCTCACTTTTGGTGGCAAATAGAATGAGGTTTTTCTCTCTAGGCGAACAGGCGCTCAAGTTTGTCTTGTGGCTCTCACTCACTTTTGAGTGGCTCACTTTCTCACTTTCCTCTCTCTGGTGGGTGGCTTGCTTGTCGGCTATCACTTGACTAGGAGACATAGGTCATAGCACATATTCCTTTCCTTTCATCTTGAAGCTATAGTGATTGGTTCGCCCATTGTGGATGACACCACGGTCGAATTGCCATGGTCGACCAAGAAGGAGGTGGCAAACGGTCATTGGGACCACGTCACATTCCAAGGTGTCTTCATATGCACCGATTTTGAAAGAGACTTGGACCTTATGCTCAACTCGTATAGTGCCGGAGTCACTTAGCCATTGAACCTTGTAGGGGTGTGGGTGCTTCTTCTTGACCAATTGGAGCTTGGAGCATAGTTCTTCACTTGCCAAGTTGTGACAACTACCTCCATCGATGATGACCTTGACTGATCGTCCATTGATGCCGGCCTTTGTGTGGAAGATGTGGCATCGTTGATCTTCTTCTTGTTGATGTTGAAGAGTCAAGACCTTGGAGACAACGAGAGCGGGGCTCGAATCCTCATCACAAAAGACTTGATCATCTTCA
>NW_021182115.1:0-2779 GCF_002162155.2 Triticum dicoccoides | reverse complement strand
ATAAAGCTTTCATCTTATATTCGCAATATCCAGATTGCAATCTTAGTTTCTTGCTTGTTCTTCGTTTGCTCGCAGGAAACAGACCCTCGTGGTCAGGTTGATCGTGCTCCGGCGTGGTCAATAACCTCTCGGAGTTGGTTTAGCGATTGCTAAGGCGCGACGTCCTCGCACGTTCGTAGTCGGATCGTCAAAGTCGACTTCCACCAAAGCGAAATCCACCATCTCATCGAAAGACGGGACACCTTTGCCTCTATCAGTAGTTGTTCCTTGGCGCTTGCACTCTTCCTTGACATCCGTGAAGCTCCGACAATACCTATGCATGCACACGGGAGAAGTGTCAAGTAGCATACCATCCTCGAAGGGGTCAAGTGAGCACGTGTAAAGGAGAAGATTCACCTTTATGTATGAGAAGTAGAGGTCGCTCGTGTCACTTGCCAAACGGACTCTTGACATGGTGATGACAGTAGGATGCTCCGCATCACCACCTCCGTGAGCCTCTTGCAAAAGTAGAAAACGAAGAGAAGACTCGGGAATGCATAGTTTGTTAGCTCTCATTAGATAACCATCCTTGATGTAATATTGTTCCCAAGATGTATGCGTCAAACATTTAGCATAATGAGGTGCAAAAGATGGATCATTGGCATACAAGTCTTTTATGCGTTCAAAGCCAATGACATTCAACTCAAGTTTAGTCACAAGCGTGCATATGCGAGAAAGTGCATCGGCAACTACATTTTCCTTACCCTTAATGTACTTGATCACATATGGGAAAGATTCGATAAATTCACTCCATTTAGCATGTCGCTTGTTTAACTTGGTTTGACCTTTTAAGTATTTAAGCGTTTCGTGATCGGTATGGATGACAAACTCATGAGGTCGAAGATAATGTTCCCAAACATGTAGTACACGCACTAGAGCATACAATTCTTTGTCATATGTGGGATAGTTAAGTTGACCACTGGAGAGTTTCTCACTAAAATATGCAATGGCTCGTTTTTCTTGCAATAAAACTCCGCCAATTCCGGTACCACTTGCATCACAATGAACCTCAAAAGTTTTGTCAAAGTTGGGCAAAGCAAGAATCAGAGCATGTGTAAGCAAAGACTTGAGCTCTTCAAAAGCGGTGGATTGCAAAGATCCCCAAACAAAAGGAGTATTCTTCTTGCTCAAAGCATGCAAAGGAGCGGCAATTATGCTAAAATCTTTCACAAAGCGACGATAAAAACCTGCAAGACCAAGGAAACTTCGCACTTGTTGCAAATTTGTGGGTTGGGGCCAAGTTTTAATTGCTTCAATTTTAGTTTCATCAACATGGACACCCTTGGAAGAGACAACGAAACCCAAGAAAACCACTTTGTCAACACCGAATGTGCACTTTTTCATGTTGGCATAAAGACTTTCCTTGCGAAGTGTTTGCAAAACAAGCCTAACATGATCAAGATGCTCTTTCGTGGTTTTGCTAAACACAAGAATATCATTGAAGTAAACCACAACAAAGATTCCAATGTAAGGTCGAAGTACATGATGCATAAGACGCACGAAAGTACCGGGAGCTTCCGATAAACCCATAGGCATGACTAACCACTCATATAAGCCAAATTTGGTTTTGAAAGCGGTTTTCCATTCATCACCTTCATGAATGCGTATTTGATAATAGCCACTTTTAAGATCTATTTTTGAGAAAAAGTTGGCTCCACTAAGTTCATCAAGCATGTCATCTAAGCGAGGAATGGGATGCCTATAGCGAACGGTGATAGCATTTATAGGTCTACAATCGGAACACAAGCGAAAACTTCCATCGGGCTTAGGCACAAGTATGACGGGAACGGCACAAGGGCTTAAGCTTTCACGTACATGATCGTTGTCGATTAGTTGTTGTACTTGCCGTTGAATCTCCTTGGTTTCTTCGGGATTGACACGGTAGGGAGCTTTGTTTGGAAGTGGCACTCCGGGGATGAGGTCGATTCGATGCTCAATGCCTCGTAGAGGAGGTAGACCCGGAGGTAGCTCATCGGGGAAAACATCTTGAAATTCCTGCAAAAGAGATTGAAACACCAAAGGTAGCTCGTGAATGGTGTTAGTTTTTGTATCTCCATCCTTGCACACAAGGACAAAGTGCATCACACTCGATGGGTTCTCACACACTTCTCTCATCTCACTTTTGGTGGCAAATAGAATGAGGTTTTTCTCTCTAGGCGAACAGGCGCTCAAGTTTGTCTTGTGGCTCTCACTCACTTTTGAGTGGCTCACTTTCTCACTTTCCTCTCTCTGGTGGGTGGCTTGCTTGTCGGCTATCACTTGACTAGGAGACATAGGTCATAGCACATATTCCTTTCCTTTCATCTTGAAGCTATAGTGATTGGTTCGCCCATTGTGGATGACACCACGGTCGAATTGCCATGGTCGACCAAGAAGGAGGTGGCAAACGGTCATTGGGACCACGTCACATTCCAAGGTGTCTTCATATGCACCGATTTTGAAAGAGACTTGGACCTTATGCTCAACTCGTATAGTGCCGGAGTCACTTAGCCATTGAACCTTGTAGGGGTGTGGGTGCTTCTTCTTGACCAATTGGAGCTTGGAGCATAGTTCTTCACTTGCCAAGTTGTGACAACTACCTCCATCGATGATGACCTTGACTGATCGTCCATTGATGCCGGCCTTTGTGTGGAAGATGTGGCATCGTTGATCTTCTTCTTGTTGATGTTGAAGAGTCAAGACCTTGGAGACAACGAGAGCGGGGCTCGAATCCTCATCACAAAAGACTTGATCATCTTCA
>NW_021182114.1:0-1229 GCF_002162155.2 Triticum dicoccoides | reverse complement strand
CAAATACCACAACCGTCACGAGAGGTGCACAAACATCCAAATGCACATGATCAGGTTAATGTATCTATACCACCATTTAATGGCCGTTTTAAACCTGCTTTATATATTGAATGGGAGTTCGACATAAAAAATATATTTGCTTCCCATAATTTTGATGAACATAAAAAGGTTAAGGTTGCGGTTGGTTCTTTCACTGGTTATGCTTTGGTTTGGTGGAGTGAATATTGTCGGTTACACCCTGATTATATACCTACTACTTGGGATGATTTGAAACTTGCCATGCGACATACTTTCGTCCCTGCTTATTATACTCGTGACATGATTAAGAAGTTGCAACACTTAAAACAGGGTAGTGAAACTGTAACAAAATATTATGATGATTTACAAACTACCTTGTTGCATTCCTCTTTAGAAGAAAGTGAAGATGATTTTATGGATAGATTTTGGGGAGGATTAAACCATGATATTCAAGAGATACTAATTCATGAAGAGTGTTATCCTATGGACCATTTGTTTCATCTTGCTTGCAAAGCTGAACAGGAAATAAAACGACGTGTTGGCCACGAGGAGAACAAGCGCACGGTGCACATTCCAAGAGTTGATATGATTGTTCCTTCAACTACTAGGCATACTATGACAACCACATCCGTTGTTGTCAGGACTACATCACCTCCACCATGTGACACATCGCCCCCGAGAGTGGCTACATCATCTGAGTTGATCATAAGAGGTAATGACAAAGGTACTAATCATCCATCTCTACATGAGAATGATGAATGCCTTGTCAATTTGAATGCACCATCTGATGAGCTACCCACTACTTTGATCACACCACCTATTTTAGAGGACTACGTTGATAATTTGACTTTGCCATGTGATCAAACAACTGAAATACCAACACTTTTGAGTGCACCCATTGAATTAACTATTGATGCAAAAGAACCAATGTTTAATCATTTTGATATGACCTCTAATCTTGGTGATGATTCTGTGTTGAATGACTTATTGCATGTTTGCTTATTTAAGCATGTTGTAGCATGTAAATTTGATGCAAGTAAGGTTTATTCACCAATGTTGGGATGGTTTAATGATGAACATTGTCAATCTTTTGAAATGAATAAGAGCTTCACTTATATGTGCAAACTGAGTTGCAATATTTTCATGCCTTCTACTTCTTGTGCTAATTTTTTGGCTATAGATTTTATGAACTATGCAAGTTACTCATCTAT
>NW_021182113.1:0-1525 GCF_002162155.2 Triticum dicoccoides | reverse complement strand
GACAATTGGATTGGTCGAGAACCAATTCCAGTTAAAAGAATGGAAGCTCAGCCGGAAAGGTAATTTATAAGGATCAATGATGATTGCGTGTATTCGCACACATGCTGAATCAATAGGATCAAAATGACGATGCCTAAGGATACTAACGAATATTGCCAATGGAAAGCATCCATAATGCAAGCAGACAAGTATTGCAGAGCAATAAGCTATTAAGGATTTTTGGAGGATCAAATAGTATTTCGAAGACCATTGTGAAACACATGAACAACTGGGGATGAGCGGATACTCGACAAGTGCAAGGATTTATTTGAAGGGGTATTCAGGTGGCAAAGAACTGCTAGGCAGTAGGCACAAAGTATTTCGGAACACTAGAGAAAACTTCGGGGTATCTTGTAATAACAAGATCAATGGGGGATGATCGTATGAATGGCAAGTGTAAGTAGTTATCCATACGAATTTATCGGTGGTCGGGAATAGCAAAAGTGATGGGCACAAATTCTCGAGAGAACATCAGAGAGTATCTTCGGAACCTTCTGATGTAGCAGGCGATCCTCTGCAGTAAGGGGCTCTCCGGGTGGATGCGGTCACGAGATCCTAATCTTAGAGTTAGCAAATTCATTTAACCCGAATAGTAGAGAGATCAGAGTCCCAGAGTATTGGTCGAGGAGTAAAAGATCCTACTACCACCCAATGGCGACGTGGGCCCATGGGCCGCACAGCCATGTTAGTAAAAGTTTTGTAAAGTTTAGACTCGACTTCGGCCAAGGAGTTGGAAGGGGGATTCCTACAGGCAGTCGGCTCTGATACCAACTTGTGATGCCCCCGATTTAATCGTACACTAATCATGCACGCAAATGTGTACGATCAAGATCAGGGACTCACGGGAAGATATCACAACACAACTCTACAATTAACATAAGTCATACAAGCATCATAATACAAGCCAGGGGCCTCGAGGGCTCGAATACAAGTGCTCGATCATAGACGAGTCAGCGGAAGCATCAATATCTGAGTACAGACATAAGTTAAACAAGTTTTCCTTAAGAAGGCTAGCACAAACTGGGATACAGATCGAAAGAGGCGCAGGCCTCCTGCCTGGGATCCTCCTAACTACTCCTGGACGTCGTCAGCGGGCTGCACGTAGTAGGGGCACCTCCGGTGTAGTAGGGGTCGTCGTCGACGGTGGCGTCTGGCTCCTGAACTCTAGCATCTGGTTGTGACAACCAGAAAGAAAGGAAAAGGGGAAAAAGGGGGGAGAAAGCAACCGTGAGTACTCATCCAAAGTACTCGCAAGCAAGGAACTACACTACATATGCATGGGTATATGTGTAAGGAGGCCATATCAGTGGACTGAACTGCAGAATGCCAGAATAAGAGGGGGGTAGCTAATCCTGTCGAAGACTACGCTTCTGGCAGCCTCCGTCTTGCAGCATGTAGGAGAGAGTAGATTGAAGTCCTCCAAGTAGCATCTTCAAGTAGCATCGCATAGCATAACCCTACCCGGCGATCCTCCTCTCGTCGCCCT
>NW_021182112.1:0-993 GCF_002162155.2 Triticum dicoccoides | reverse complement strand
GAGGGGCGGTAGGCCTTGCTCGGCACGGTCCGCCTCCTCCTTGTCCCATATAGGCTCCGCCACTCTGTAACCGCCGGGACCGAGTGTGTGTTCCCCTATGTTCAGCTCCCGCATTTGTTTCCCCCACTCACTTGATTGGGAGCTTGCGGTGCTCGAGCAATTGATCTTGAAGTCGTTGTAGTCATCTTCGGTGATCGAAGGATTTTTCTCCTTGATCTTCTCATAACTCTCACCTTTCTCGATCATTCTCTTCACATTGCTTTTCCAAGTAGACAGGGCCTTGCTCATCTTCGTGAGGGCAGCATTGTTCACTTTATTCCCTTTGAGGCTTGTGTTTTCGAATTCAGCGGGGAACTTGTATCGTTCGTGCAGCTTCGTGAAGAGGAGGTTGCGCAAATTCCCTCGATCAGGATGCCTCAGGTTCTCGGTGTTGATCGAGACGGTGCTCCGGACAATGCACCCGAGCTGAAGCGAGTACCCCTTGACTATTCGTTCAGGCGCCGTTGGATTCCCGTTGGAGTCCACTTCAGTAACTTCCTCCTTGAGGGTGCGGAGCACGATCGGGCACCGGTCCTTCCGTTGCCTCTTCGGCTGGCTGCTATCTGTGCGTGCGCCGCCATCATCAGTGGTGGCATCCTCGGCGGCACCATCAGTGGTGGCATCAGTGTGGTCATCCTCGGCGGCACCATCCGTGGTCTCAGGATCGGTGGGGAAGGCGGCGGCCTCATACAAGTGAGGTTGTTCCTCCATCTCCTGGGACAGCTCCCAGAATGCCTTGCCGCCCGAACCCCCGGCCTCATCGTTGTGGGCCATGTTTCTCTCTAAATAGAAACAAAGTTTGGTCAAAAAGTTGGTTATTGTCAAGGAACAAGATCATGGTCTCATCATTTAGGGTTTGTCGACACCGAGGCATCCTAAAATCTAAGCTTTTATCATTGAGGGTTTTTCGACGCCAAGGCACCCTAAAAGCCTAACTTTTCATCATTTCGGTTT
>NW_021182111.1:0-1274 GCF_002162155.2 Triticum dicoccoides | reverse complement strand
CGTTAGCCACTAGTCACCGGCGGGGTCGCCGGGCCCACAGTTATACCGACGGCCTATCTATGCCGACGGCTGCTGTCGGCATGTCTGCGGCTAGGTCGATGGCCGTTCTGTGCCGACGGCAGCCGTCGGCATAGGTCCATGTAACCCGACGGCCAGTTTAAGCCGACGGCCAGGACTGGGCTGTCGGCATATGTCGAACTAGGCCGACGGCAGCCGTAGGCATAGCTTTGGCCGTCGGCGTATGCCCGTTTTCCGGTTGTGGTTCCACATAGCAGTACCAAAACCAACATTCTATTAAAGCAATTTAAGAATAAATTAAGCATTCAAGATTTATATTTTTATCTGAACTAAAAAAATATTCATAAAATTTTAGAACATTCATGAATTTAAGAAAAGTTCATAATTTTTGAAATTCTTCATGAGTACAAAACTACTCATTGATTTTTAAAAATGTTCATGAGTTTTTGGCGACTCATAGGCAGTGGCTTGGTTAAGGGAACGCAACCTACCGAAGCCGTAGCGATCAGGCACTTGCCATCTATTTTCATTGTGGCCAGGAAACAAAGCACTACTTTTGGCCCATGAAGTGAAGGGAATGAGCTTGGCTGTTTCTCCCCCCACACTTCTTTATTTCTCCGTGCCCCTTCCGCATGCGCTTCACGCGCCATTGGCGCTTTGCTCTCCTCATATTTCTGCATTGGAGGGTTCGGATGGACTTCAACTCTTTGACGAAAAGATCAAAAAACCAAAGAAAAGCTCTACCCTTCCATCTCTTGGATAGACAGAGAGGGAGGGTAGAGGCCTTTGGTGTCATTACTGTAATTTTTTTTTTGCAAAACTACTAATGACGCATCATTTCACAGTGCGCCATTACTAGTTTAAACTAGTAATGGCGCACTAATACCCGGTGCGCCATTAGTATATATATTTATTTTTTTTACTTCAAGATTCACGCGTTTCACTCGTTGTTTAAACTAGTAAAGAGCACAACTCATGTTTCACGCGTTGGTTCAAGCAGAAACTTCTGTCGTACCCTTTACATGAAGATTCTTCCGTGGAAGAACAACTCATATTCACCTTGTCACAGGGCGCCGAGCACAACCTGATGACCTATAAGGCGTACGATATCAAATTTGAACTCATGAATATTTTTAAACTCATGAATATTTTTAAATTTCATGGGCACTTTTCAAATTCATGAATATTTTTTCAAATTTGATGAATATTTTTAAATCTCGATCGCTATCCCCCTTCATCTCGATCTCGATCCCCTC
>NW_021182110.1:0-1936 GCF_002162155.2 Triticum dicoccoides | reverse complement strand
TATAGCGACGAGACAATGCATCAGCAATAACATTTTCTTTTCCCTTCTTGTGTTTAATGACATAAGGGAAAGTCTCAATGAATTCAACCCATTTAGCATGTCTACGATTCAGTTTAGCTTGACTTTTAATATGTTTCAAAGATTCATGATCAGAATGTATAACAAATTCTTTGGGCCATAAATAATGTTGCCATGTTTCTAAAGTCCGAACAAGAGCATATAATTCTTTATCATAAGTAGAATAATTCAGACTAGGCCCACTCAATTTTTCAGAAAAGTATGCAACAGGTTTGCCATCTTGTAATAACACACCTCCTAATCCAATTCCACTAGCATCACATTCAAGCTCAAAAGTCTTATTAAAATCAGGAAGTTGGAGTAAAGGCGCATGTGTCAACTTATCTTTCAATACCGTGAAGGCTTCTTCCTGTGCGGTACCCCAAAGAAAAGGCACATCTTTCTTTGTAAGCTCATCGAGAGGTGCAGCAATGGTGCTGAAATCTCTCACAAAATGCCTATAGAATCCAGCGAGGCCAAGAAAACTCCTCACTTGTGTGACCGTTTTGGGCTGCGGCCAACTCTCAATAGCTTCAATCTTGGCTTTATCAACTTCAATTCCCTGTGGAGTAACAACATAGCCAAGAAAAGATACTCGGTCGGTGCAAAAGGTGCACTTCCCAAGGTTACCAAACAAACATGCATCACGTAGAGCAATAAAAACAGCACGTAAATGTTCCAAATGTTCTTCCAAAGATCTGCTATAAATCAATATGTCATCAAAGTAAACTACCACAAATCGTCCAATGAAAACACGTAAAACTTCGTTCATTAATCTCATGAAAGTACTAGGTGCATTAGTTAACCCAAAAGGCATGACTAACCACTCATATAATCCAAACTTAGTTTTAAATGCTGTTTTCCATTCATCTCCCAATTTCATACGAATTTGATGGTAGCCACTACGCAAATCAACTTTGGAGAATATTGTAGAGCCACTCAATTCATCAAGCATATCATCTAGCCTAGGAATAGGATGACGATAACGAATAGTAATATTATTAATGCCTCTACAATCAACACACATACGTGATGTACCATCCTTATTCGGCACTAGAATAATAGGAACAGCACAAGGACTAAGGGATTCGCGTATATAACCTTTGTCGAGAAGCTCTTGTACTTGACGCATAATCTCCTTCGTCTCCTCTGGATTGGTACGGTATGGTGCACGGTTTGGCAGTGAAGCACCGGGAATTAAGTCAATCTGATGCTCAATCCCTCGAATAGGCGGTAATCCCGGTGGAACGTCTTGTGGAAAAACGTCAGCGAACTCCTGCAAAATGTTAGTGACAGCAGGAGGCAAAGAGGAAGGCACGTCCTCGAATGAAAATAATGCCTCTTTGCACACAAAAGCATAGCAAACAGATTAGCTGAAATCTAGCTCATCAATATCAGATTTGGTGGCAAATAAACATGCACTTTTCAATTTAATTTCAGAAGCAACACTAGATGGTTTATTATTAGGCTTCATTTGTTGCTCAAATTCTTTTGCCACAATCTGATTTTCACTCTTACTCTTCTCCTGTTTTGCTTTATTAGCTCTATTAATATCATCTTTCAAAATGGAATCAGGAGTCATAGGAAGCAAAGTAATATTTTTATCCTTATGAACAAGAGTATAGTGATTGTTTCTACCATGGTGTACAGAATTTTTATCAAATTGCCATGGTCTACCAAGTAATAAGGAACATGCTTGCATAGGTACCACATCACAATCAACATAATCAGCATATGTAGAGATACTAAAATGCACACGAACAGTACGTGTTACCTTACCCTTGCCGCTGTTGTTGAACCATTGGATGTAGTAAGGATGTGGATGTGGTCTTGTGGTGAGAGAAAGCTTCTCCACCATCTCCATGCTAGCCAAGTTGTT
>NW_021182109.1:0-2389 GCF_002162155.2 Triticum dicoccoides | reverse complement strand
GACGACAAATAATATCACTTGTGTGCCCTGTTGATGCCATGGAAGAAGAAGAACGCTGTGCAGGCCCCGCAGGTGCGCTCTTGGCAGATAATGGTGGTTGTGCCTGTTTTCTTGTATCACGGCTGGAGGTGGCACCGGATGGAGGTGCTGGTGCAGTTGAAGTAGAAGATGCACGTGGTGTCCATGATGAAGGTCAGCCTGCAGAAAAGTTAGTTCGCCCCAATGCTTGTCGATCCTGCACTTCACGTTCAGCTTTACAAGCAAGATGGAATAAACGAGTGATATTAGTGTACTCCTTATAGTCTAGAATGGTCTGAATCTCTCTATTTAATCCACCCAGAAAACGTGCAAGCATAGCTTCATTCTCCTCAACAATACCACATCTAATCATGCCAGTTTGTAATTCCTGATAATATTCTTCTACATAATTTTTCCCTTGTCTTAAACGCTGCAATTTTTGAAGCAATTCACGTTGATAATATGGTGGAACCCAACGCGTACGCATAGCAGTTTTCAAAGCAGCCCAAGTAGTTGGAATAGGATATAATCTACAATGTTCAGACCACCATACACATGCAAAACTAGTGAAAGCACAAACAGCAGTAGCAACTCGTCTCTCCTCAGGATATTGTAAACATGTAAATCGTTGTTCAGTTTCTAACTCCCAAGTAAGATATATATCAGGAACATATCTACCCTCAAATGGTGGAATATTCAATTTTAGTTTAGGAATATGGACATCATCTCGTACCTGAGGTGGTGGTGCAGGCCTACCATTACGAATATATACCTGAGGTCGACCTGCTGGTGGTGGTGCTGGTGGCTGCTCGTAGATCTGATTTTGATCAACCTCATCCTCATAATCGCCCGCATACTCATCATCCTCCTGGGTACCAGCAGCAGCAGTAGCAGGAGCCAAAGAAGCACCAACAACAGTAGCAGCGGCACCAGAATTTTGTCCTGGCTCAATAGGAACACGCTGTGCTCGTCCATACTGATTCGGAAGGGGGCGTAGTTGTTGTTGTTGCAGAGGTGCGACAGGTGCAGCCGGTGGTGGAAGACGCGCAAGCAGTTCATTAAATCTGTTATCGAGCTTTGTTTCGAACGTCTTCTCAAGGCCAGCTTTGTTTCGAACGTCTTCTCAAGGCCTCTTCAAAATTGTTCAGCACATCTTGTACCTGTTCAGTCATCATTTGCTGAAACTTATCATGAAGCTCCTTGTTCGATAAGTTCT
Organism: Triticum dicoccoides; assembly: GCF_002162155.2. Lineage (NCBI taxonomy): Eukaryota > Viridiplantae > Streptophyta > Magnoliopsida > Poales > Poaceae > Triticum > Triticum dicoccoides. Next base: position 1,155 of record NW_021182109.1, on the reverse strand, counting down.
CTCAGTCAATCTCGTCGGCTTGTGATCCTGGCCTGGTTAGCAGTAATAGAAACACACAAGAATATGATCCTACAGACTACTAAGAAGTGGTGGTGGTGTATCACAAATCCGTCAAGCAAATCTCAAATTCTTACCAGTTCTTACCCAGCAGCAGGCGGTGATCGGCAACCGTTGTAGTCAAAAACTCTCAAAGCTTGGATAGAGCGATTACCAGGGAGAGTCAAACACACGACGTAGATGTATGTGGAGCTGGGAAGGCTTATAGTATGGTAGCAAAAAGGGTCAGCAATAATCAATTCAGAGATGCAAAGTTGAATAAACGCTCAACAACGGTATTGTGCTGGTCCTAGGCTAGACTGTGCTAGAGACGCGAGCCTAGAACACCAACAAAAATCACGGCGCGGCACGTAAACAAGGGAAAAGCACACTCTGAAAAAAAAAATTCGCTCTTTTTTTTTGCGCTGCTTTTTTTTTGCGAAAAATCACTATAATGGCGAGTGTCTCAAAACTCTTCCTAGGTCAAACTGACAGGATGGGCACGAAATTTTTTTTTCGACCAAATTTTTTTGTCGACTGCCGGGACCCAAAAACTGGAAACGGGTCAAAAAAAACTTCCTATAATGGCACCTGTCTCAAAACACTCAGAAACACCTAAAAATAGGATAGCCAGAAATTTTTTCGAAAAATGCGTTTTCGAAATATTTTGGGCCTAAACGGAGCGTGGTTTCCCGACTTTTTTTTTCCGAAACCTACTCCGGCAAGGAAACACGAATCGGAAACTAGATGGATCTCGAAAACAAACCTAATAAGCAAGGAACTCGGATTGGTGGTGGATATATGGTGGTGGTATATGGCAGCGGTGGTGGTAGCGGTGGCAGTATATGGATATGGATCGGTGGTGGTATATGGACACGGATTGGTGGTGGTATATGGATACGGATTCGGAGCGGTGGTGGTAGATGGCAGGGGCGATGATGATGGTGCGGCGGCGGCGTGACAACTTATGACCAGAACTCGAAACTCTAAAAGACTAGACTCTAAGACCAGCAACTAGACCGACCATGCAACCGCAAATTCAACAAAGCAAAACCCTAAAAAGATTATGCAAAGGCTCAGATTGGTTCGGATATGATGAACTAATCCTAAATTTTTTTT
>NW_021182108.1:0-2389 GCF_002162155.2 Triticum dicoccoides | reverse complement strand
GACGACAAATAATATCACTTGTGTGCCCTGTTGATGCCATGGAAGAAGAAGAACGCTGTGCAGGCCCCGCAGGTGCGCTCTTGGCAGATAATGGTGGTTGTGCCTGTTTTCTTGTATCACGGCTGGAGGTGGCACCGGATGGAGGTGCTGGTGCAGTTGAAGTAGAAGATGCACGTGGTGTCCATGATGAAGGTCAGCCTGCAGAAAAGTTAGTTCGCCCCAATGCTTGTCGATCCTGCACTTCACGTTCAGCTTTACAAGCAAGATGGAATAAACGAGTGATATTAGTGTACTCCTTATAGTCTAGAATGGTCTGAATCTCTCTATTTAATCCACCCAGAAAACGTGCAAGCATAGCTTCATTCTCCTCAACAATACCACATCTAATCATGCCAGTTTGTAATTCCTGATAATATTCTTCTACATAATTTTTCCCTTGTCTTAAACGCTGCAATTTTTGAAGCAATTCACGTTGATAATATGGTGGAACCCAACGCGTACGCATAGCAGTTTTCAAAGCAGCCCAAGTAGTTGGAATAGGATATAATCTACAATGTTCAGACCACCATACACATGCAAAACTAGTGAAAGCACAAACAGCAGTAGCAACTCGTCTCTCCTCAGGATATTGTAAACATGTAAATCGTTGTTCAGTTTCTAACTCCCAAGTAAGATATATATCAGGAACATATCTACCCTCAAATGGTGGAATATTCAATTTTAGTTTAGGAATATGGACATCATCTCGTACCTGAGGTGGTGGTGCAGGCCTACCATTACGAATATATACCTGAGGTCGACCTGCTGGTGGTGGTGCTGGTGGCTGCTCGTAGATCTGATTTTGATCAACCTCATCCTCATAATCGCCCGCATACTCATCATCCTCCTGGGTACCAGCAGCAGCAGTAGCAGGAGCCAAAGAAGCACCAACAACAATAGCAGCGGCACCAGAATTTTGTCCTGGCTCAATAGGAACACGCTGTGCTCGTCCATACTGATTCGGAAGGGGGCGTAGTTGTTGTTGTTGCAGAGGTGCGACAGGTGCAGCCGGTGGTGGAAGACGCGCAAGCAGTTCATTAAATCTGTTATCGAGCTTTGTTTCGAACGTCTTCTCAAGGCCAGCTTTGTTTCGAACGTCTTCTCAAGGCCTCTTCAAAATTGTTCAGCACATCTTGTACCTGTTCAGTCATCATTTGCTGAAACTTATCATGAAGCTCCTTGTTCGATAAGTTCTCCCAGTCAATCTCGTCGGCTTGTGATCCTGGCCTGGTTAGCAGTAATAGAAACACACAAGAATATGATCCTACAGACTACTAAGAAGTGGTGGTGGTGTATCACAAATCCGTCAAGCAAATCTCAAATTCTTACCAGTTCTTACCCAGCAGCAGGCGGTGATCGGCAACCGTTGTAGTCAAAAACTCTCAAAGCTTGGATAGAGCGATTACCAGGGAGAGTCAAACACACGACGTAGATGTATGTGGAGCTGGGAAGGCTTATAGTATGGTAGCAAAAAGGGTCAGCAATAATCAATTCAGAGATGCAAAGTTGAATAAACGCTCAACAACGGTACTGTGCTGGTCCTAGGCTAGACTGTGCTAGAGACGCGAGCCTAGAACACCAACAAAAATCACGGCGCGGCACGTAAACAAGGGAAAAGCACACTCTGAAAAAAAAAATTCGCTCTTTTTTTTTGCGCTGCTTTTTTTTTGCGAAAAATCACTATAATGGCGAGTGTCTCAAAACTCTTCCTAGGTCAAACTGACAGGATGGGCACGAAATTTTTTTTTCGACCAAATTTTTTTGTCGACTGCCGGGACCCAAAAACTGGAAACGGGTCAAAAAAAACTTCCTATAATGGCACCTGTCTCAAAACACTCAGAAACACCTAAAAATAGGATAGCCAGAAATTTTTTCGAAAAATGCGTTTTCGAAAAATTTTGGGCCTAAACGGAGCGTGGTTTCCCGACTTTTTTTTTCCGAAACCTACTCCGGCAAGGAAACACGAATCGGAAACTAGATGGATCTCGAAAACAAACCTAATAAGCAAGGAACTCGGATTGGTGGTGGATATATGGTGGTGGTATATGGCAGCGGTGGTGGTAGCGGTGGCAGTATATGGATATGGATCGGTGGTGGTATATGGACACGGATTGGTGGTGGTATATGGATACGGATTCGGAGCGGTGGTGGTAGATGGCAGGGGCGATGATGATGGTGCGGCGGCGGCGTGACAACTTATGACCAGAACTCGAAACTCTAAAAGACTAGACTCTAAGACCAGCAACTAGACCGACCATGCAACCGCAAATTCAACAAAGCAAAACCCTAAAAAGATTATGCAAAGGCTCAGATTGGTTCGGATATGATGAACTAATCCTAAATTTTTTTT
>NW_021182107.1:0-1135 GCF_002162155.2 Triticum dicoccoides | reverse complement strand
TGGCCATTTCACTCGGCGTCCGTCGCCTAATGGTCTATGGCGACTCGGATTTAGTGGTCAATCAGGTGATGAAAGAGTGGGACGTGAGAAGCCCAGCCATGACTGGATACTGCAGTGCAGTGAGGAAGCTGGAGAAGAAGTTCGAGGGGTTGGAGCTCCATCATATACCCCGACTGAAAAATCAAGCAGCTGATGATCTAGCAAAGATAGGTTCCAAGAGAGAAGCCATTCCGAGTGGTGTGTTCTTGGAGCATATACACACTCCGTCAGTCAAAGAAGATCCTTTCACCGAAGAAACTCCGCAGCCCAAGAGCGCCACAGATCCGACTGAAGTTGAAGTCCCAGCGGTGGTCGACTTGATCATGGAGGTTTTGGTGGTCATTCCCGACTGGACGATTCCGTATGTCGCATATATCTTGAGGAAAGAACTTCCGGAGTATGAGGAAGAGGCTCGACAGATCGTCCGTCGATCTAAGGCCTTTACCGTAATCAAAGGACAATTATACAGAGAAAGCGCGACTGGAGTCGGTCAGAAGTGCATAACACCAGAAGAAGGTCGACTCATCCTCAATGATATTCACTCGGGGACCTGTGGTCATCATGCGTCCTCTCGGACCATCGTGGCCAAAGCATACCGAGCCGGATTTTACTGGCCCAAGGCGAATGAGATGGCAAAAGAGATAGTAGATAACTGCGAGGGGTGTCAGTTCTACTCGAATATGTCGCACAAGCCCGCGTCAGCCTTGAAGACCATCCCACTCGTTTGGCCTTTTGCAGTTTGGGGGCTGGACATGATCGGTCCTTTGAGAACAGGACGAAGTGGCTTCACGCATGTACTGGTGGCAGTCGACAAGTTCACCAAGTGGATCGAGGCTAAACCAATCAAGAGCCTTGACACCGGTACTGCTGTTAGCTTCATCAGGGAACTAATATTCAGATATGGAGTTCCGCACAGCATCATTACGGATAATGGGTCGAACTTTGACTCAGAGGAATTCAGAGCTTTCTGCGACTCCCAAGGCACACGGGTCGACTACGCATCAGTCGCCCATCCGCAGTCGAATGGACAAGCAGAGCGAGCTAATGGACTGATTCTCAAGGGACTGAAGCCTCGACTGATGCGTGATCTCAAACA
>NW_021182106.1:0-1205 GCF_002162155.2 Triticum dicoccoides | reverse complement strand
AAATGAACAAGGGGGTTTGCTTGCCTGGTAAATCAACAAGGGAGGCACTGCTTCACAGACAGGTACTCTGGAACGTCTCCGGAGCAGGACCTATCGAGAAGGAACGGTGCCGGCAATCAAAACACAATCATATGCAACAATATGATGCATGAACATGGCATGTAGATGTGATGCTGTTGAGCTAATGCAACTAGTGTTCAATTGGTTTGAGGTCCTTTTGAACCAAAGCTTCAAATGCATTTCTAAATTAGGTCTCTTAAATATGCCATAATGTGTTTTCCCATATTCAGCATGTATAAGTTTGTTTTTCATGCATGAAACTAGTACAGATGGAAAGATGGCATTTTTCTGATAATTTTTCATATATAAATTATTTCAATCTGAGCTACGGTTGAATTTCTATGAATTTTTGAAGTTTAAATCAATTTCTGGATTTTCTGAATTATTAAATCCAGAAATTATATACTGCGCCAGCATGACGTCAGCACGACGTCAACGGGTCAACGCGGCTGTCCAGGGTCAAACCTGACGTGTGGGACCCACACGTCAGTGACAGGGGGGTTAACAGGGGTTAATTTAATTTAATTAAAAGGTTAGGGGGGTCGGGCCCACTGGTCAGCGACCCTGCGGGGTCAAACCCGGTCATCTCGCCGGCGTTTAGCCGCCGGCGAGGCCGAGCGCGGTGGAGGAAGTGCATTTGCACGTTACGGCCACCAAACGGGAGGCGGAGAGCATCTACGAGCTCCTGGGAACGAGCCGCAGCTCTTGGTGGTGATGGTTGAGCTCGGGGTGGCCGGAGACGTCGCCGGCGACGACTTTGGCGGTCGCCGGAGCTCGGGCGCGGATGGAAACGGCGCCACCGTGCACGGGAGGAACAACGGGTAGCAACTACGCGTTCTGCAGGCTCCCACAAAGCCAACGGGCATATGCACGGGGCCGATTGGCCACCGGAGCCTCGTCGGCGACGAGTTCGTGCGGCGGTGTGCTTCGGGCATCATGGGAAGTGGTGCTACAACGAGCGCTAGGCCGTGGGGATAGGGGGAAACGACGGAGGAGCTCACTGGGAGGTCGAAGCGCAGCTCAGTGGGCCTGGGGACGACCTAGACGGCGCGAATCGAAGACGAGGTCACCGGCGGCCGAAGGTTGAAGAAGAGCTCGAAGTCGACGCTGCAGGGCTTCCGGCGGGGCGTGGTTCGGTGGGGGGG
>NW_021182105.1:0-1254 GCF_002162155.2 Triticum dicoccoides | reverse complement strand
ACGTCTTTGCCTGAGATTCAGATCCGGTTGGGTGAAAATGTACTTCAGACTTTGGTGATCAGTGAATATTTCGCAACGGTTACCGAGGAGGTAATGTCGCCAGGTCTTGAGTGCATAGACTACGGCTGCAAGCTCTAGATCATGAGTAGGATAATTCTCCTCATGTGGGTGCAATTGCCGTGAAGCGTAGGCAATTACGTGTCGATCTTGCATGAGAATGCAACCTAGTCCTTGTCGCGAGGCGTCGCAGTAGATAACAAAGTCCTTGGAGAAGTCTGGCGGTACCAGTACGGGAGCAGAGGTCAGGCGTCTTTTCAGTTCCTGAAAGTTGTGCTCACATTGTGGAGTCCATTCGAACTTCTTATCTTTCTTGAGGAGTTCGGTTAGAGGTTTGGCAACTTTGGAGAAGTTCTCGACAAAGCGACGACAATAGCTCGCTAAGCCCAGAAAACTCCGAACTTGCTTGACCGATTCAGGTGGAGTCCAATTAAGGACGTCTTGAACTCGCTCAGGGTTAACAGCAATACCTTTACCAGATATTACATGACCCAGATAGGTCACTTCTGACAACCAGAATTCACATTTAGAAAATTTGGCATAAAGGCGATGCTCTCGAAGTTTCTTCAACACTAGCCTTAGATGTTCGGCATGTTCCTCCTCGTTCTTGGAGTAGATGAGTATATCGTCGAGGTAAACCACGACGAATTTATCCAAATACTCCATGAAGATTGAGTTCATTAACCGAGAAAAAGTGGCTGGAGCATTGGTTAAACCGAAGGACATGACGGTGTACTCGTATTGGCCATAACGAGTAACAAAGGCCGTTTTAGGAATGTCCCCGTTTCTAATTTTGATTTGATGGTAGCCCAACCTCAAATCCATCTTGGAGAAGACTGAGGATCCAGCGAGCTGATCATACAGGTCGTTGATCCTGGGAAGCGGATATTTGTTCTTGATTGTGACCAAATTGACAGGTCGGTAATCTACAACCATCCGGTCCGTACCATCCTTCTTCTTGACGAATAGGACGGGGCAAGCCCACGGAGATGAACTAGGGCGGATGAAACCCTTTTTCAAGGACTCATCGAGTTGTTTCTTAAGCTCGGCTAGTTCTAGTGGTGCCATCTTATAAGGTCTTCTAGCAATCGGAACGGTTCCTGGGATGAGGTCTATTACGAACTCAACATCCCTGTCAGGTGGAACACCTGGCAATTCCTCTGGGAAGACATCCGGGAAGTCACGGACTACCGAAAC
>NW_021182104.1:0-2312 GCF_002162155.2 Triticum dicoccoides | reverse complement strand
CGCGTGGCGGCTTACGTTGAGGCTGACAATGAAGAAGCTCGTCAAAATGCACTTGACTTATTAGATGAGGAGCAAGACTTGGCAATAGCCCGCTCGGCGATTTATCAACAAGACCTGCGCTGCTATCATAGCCGCCGGGTTAGGAGCAGAACCTTTCAGGAAGGCGACTTGGTGCTCCGGCTCATCCAGGATCAGTCTGATATGCACAAGCTATCCCCGCCTTGGGAAGGGCCCTTTGTGGTCAGCAAGAATCTGCACAACGGGTCATACTATCTCATCGATGTTCGAGAGCACAAAGACTCACGTAAGTCGGAGGAGGAGACCCACCGGCCGTGGAATATTGCTCATCTCCGGCCTTATTATACTTAAGCCACCGGCTTTCAAGATGTATATATTTTTTGACAATGTATATATTATATAACGAAATAAAGCAGGGCCTCCGTCCTTTTTACCCTCAAAAATCTATGTGTCTTCTTTATCAGGTAGTGGAGACAACCAGCAGGGAGCGGATCACATCCGAATCCGGGTTTCCCTTTGGACTGGCTTATGATCATATCTGAATCTAGCCATGGTCACTTGGGGGCTTCCTGTTCAAACATAGGTCATATTCGAACCAAAGAGAACATAGCTGTCGATACCCACTTGATCGGCATACTGCCAAACCCACTTGGGGGCTTCTTGATCATATTTGAATCATAACTTAACCCCTTTGGGTCTGACGTGGATCATATTCGAATCAGCATCATTAAACAACTCTTATGTTCACTTGGGGGCTTCCTGTTCAAACATAGGTCGTATTCGAACCAAAGAGAACATAGTTGTCGATACCCACTTGATCGGCATCGCCAAAGCCACTGGGGGCTATATGATCGTATCCGAATCTTAGCTTAACCCCTTTGGAACAGTTTACTGATCGCATTCGAATCAGAGGCCTTTGAACATTGTTTATTATATATCATAAGCATAATTACTTGACTATTTTGAGACCTTTTTGAAAGCACTGTGAGATGGCTATTGATTCTTCCGGCTTAATATTAATTATCCCAAGTTGTTAAGTGCTAGGTGAGCATGGTGAAGGTCACGTAAGCAGGAGAGATTACCAAAGGGATTGCAGGATGGGGCAAGCAAATTTAACATCAAGGAGACAAACGATCAACATAAGCTGGAAATATTTAACAATGGCGGCTTACGAAAGTATTAAGCGCCATAAACATGCACGAAGGCATGACAGACATTGAGAGGTTTTTTTCTATCCTATTACAACACTCCCCGAGTCTGAGTAAGTGAGGCATTGTTTTTGCAAAAGTTATAAAACGCCTGGCGGTTCATTCCTTCGGCGGGCTTGAAGACTCCGGGTTATCCTTCTCCGCCTCTCCGTCGGTTGCTTTGTCCTGGAAGGTGGACGAGGCCCAGTCAATGCCACTCAAGGCTTCAAACTCAGCCTCATCATCTATTAAACCGACCGGGTCCACTTCAGGGGCAAAGGTATGCTTACGCGTTGGAGGGATCAGGCTGACTTGGTCATATGGAATGTTTGGAATTCTCCGGTTCTCGCTATCATAGCCCGGCGAATACTTAGTAAGATCAGTATCATTCCCAATAAGGGTAGCCAAGGGGCGTACGACTTTGACACAGGCGGTGAAATCTTGATCATCAAATGCAGTACTGTCCTCCTTCAGGCTTGGATATCCAAGAGAGAGGTCAGCCAAGTCAAGCTCTGGCATCCATGCCTTTGCCCGGCTTAATGCGGCCACGGCTCCGGCTCTTGAAGATGCCCACCTTAAATCCTGAATTCGTTGAGGCAGCACTGCGAGATGCTTCAGCACATCTTGTAGGAGGTGGGAGTGGTATTTGATAAGGCCACAACGGCCAAGGCACATTGTGACCCGGAGTACAGCTGTTCCACTAAGGTGTAAACCGCCTTAAGCTTGATCAGCATGTTTTGCTTCAGGTTGGTACTCCTGGGGCCTGTATGTTCACAAGCATAACAATGAGCTGGAGGTAACTATTACAATAGTCATTGGAAGATTACAATGCTTGAAGTTTTGCACAATAGCTTACCAAAGATGTCTGAGACCATTTGGGATATCTGCCGTTTCAAGTCAGATAACTTAGTTGTTGCCTCTGCAAGAGCTGTTTCTGCCGTCTCGGCCCGAGTCACCAGTGAAGTTTTCTCATCAGCCCAGATTTTCTTCTCTGACTCAAAATTTTGCTTCAACTTCTCTTGTTCAGAGACGCTGAATCAAACTTGGAGTTGACTTTCTGAGTTTCAAGCTCTTGAGTATTCAGCTGGCTCTTCAGGTCAGCAAGCT
>NW_021182103.1:0-1561 GCF_002162155.2 Triticum dicoccoides | reverse complement strand
CGCTCTACCGCGACACCCTCTCCCACCCCTTCCTCGCCCCCTCCTTTTGCCACCGCCCTTTCGCCACCGCCACCGCCACCGCCCCCCTCGCCGCCCGATTAATTTGTTTTTACTACATGTTTTCAGGACTGACATAATGGCGGACGATAGAGCTGACCCGATTATGGACAACTATGATCCGGACGGTGAAGCACATATGTTCGGCATCATAAACGGCGATATTCTATATGTGCCGACCGGACAAGAAGAAGATGATATCTCTTCTTATCTGAACCTTGACGGTGAAGATGAAGGGCGCCGTCAGCAAGATGATGCCGAACAAACGTCGATAAACGATGATCTTCAAATGGAAGTAGCAACCACCTCCGGCGCCGAGGTATATATATATACATTGAGCCTCTGGTGATACAAACTAACTGATTTGAATAAATATGTGTGGACTAACGCGCGCGACTCTCTTTCTTATTTTAGCCCTCGGCCGGATCGTCGAAACAATCGAGTACGTCGTCAAAGCGTGGCGCAACCAAGACGATGAAACAAGGAGAAACATGCACCATCGAGGTTGTCGACAGTGCAACCGGCAGGCCGCTGGAGCCCCGCAAGAACGCCACCAAGTTTGTCAACCAATGCGGAGCCATTGTTAGAGACAACGTCTCGATCACCGTCCAAGAGTGGAATAAGCCAAAGAAGGCACGAATTGCTGGTTTCACTTTTGTCGATAAGAGAACAAAAAAAGATTGCTTCAAAAAGCTTATGGAACATTTCGTTCTACCTCCGGAATACAGCAAATTCGATGAGGAGGGTAACAAGATTGAGGAAAACAAGGAGAGGAGGAGGCTAGTCAAACAGTTCGCTCTTCATAAGATGGCCGACGCATTCCGGAAATTCAAGCAAAATCTAGCCCATGACTTTGTCAAGCAGAACAAGACTCCGGATTTCAAAGGACAATATGAGAAACTGAAACATGATTGGCCAGAATTTGTGAAGCAAAAGAAATCGGAGCAGTTCATTCAAATATCGAAAAAAAATAAGGAAAATGCGGCTAAGAAGGAGTACAATCATATTATGGGGCCAGGAGGGTATCGCCTTTGGGAGCCTAGGTGGGAGAAGATGGAGAACGAGCTGAGGGCGTGAGGAATCCGTCCAGGTACGGAGGGATGGGACCCAAGGGCCAAAAGCTGGTGGTACGGGCATGGGGGAACGCTGAACCCGGAGACAGGGGACTGTGTTTACCGGGGCAAAATAATTAAACCCACCCAAGCCCTTATTGACGCAATGAGGGATGCTCAAGAGGGGAAGATCAAGTTCAACAGAGAGAACGACGCGCTGACAAAAGCCCTCGGGAATCCTGAACACGGAGGACGTGTACGAGGCATGGGGCACATTCCGTGGAAAATAGGGTTCCCCCAGAACGATGACCCGTACGGTTACAGAAGCCGGAAGAGAAAGATGGATCGGGAAGCAGATGTTGTGGCGCGGTTGGCATCGGAAATGGATGTGATGAAGAAAACCGTGAGTGTACTAGTAGCCGAACGAGATGCAGCTCGGGCGCAGCATGAAG
>NW_021182102.1:0-1605 GCF_002162155.2 Triticum dicoccoides | reverse complement strand
CCTTCCTTCGATTTCAATCATTCATTTGCACGGTGGAGGCTAATTAATTTGAGGTGTACTTATTATGCGCAGCGGCGGGCGCGCCGTCCTCATCATCCTCTACCCCCGATTCTCCCACGCTCTTTACTTGGACTCGTCGAAGAACATTCACAAAAAGGATTACACCCACATCAAGGATGTTCTCGACAGTGCTATGTTTTACTACCAAGCAGGGGGTGGAGAGGTCAGGGACAAGAAGAGAAGGGACGGCAGGGTCGCCTTCGGCCATAAGACCGACTTCTGCTGCATCCAGCAACCGAACGATTCTCTTAATGATGGATTCTATGTCCTACACCACATGCTGGAGTACAGACGGGATCACCAGAACCTTCGCATGTCACCTAGATCCGGTGATTCCCATATTCTGCAATGGGTAAAGAACATAGGAGATATCGAGGATCATCGACTTCGAGCCGAGTTCTATCACATCCAGCGCGAACTTGCCCAAATCTTCATGAAGGAGGTCGTCGGAAAAACAGGGATGTTCTACGAAAAAGGACAAATGTCGCGGTTAGACGTCCGAACACGGGTAGCCGCTTAGCGTCTCGACCTGAAGCCTTTCACTAGGCTCGGGGACTATCTCCCTAACTTGGATGGATGGAACGACATGTTGGAGTGATTGTCGATATATGACAATGTGTCCGTTTAGTCCATACTTTCTGTATGACAAAACTTTGAGTTATGCACGGTGAAACTTTATTTGTGATGTAATTAAACCGTCCTCCTCCTCGACTAGCGAAAATCACTCTAGTTAGGGCATTTCAGGGTACGATGAACTTTGTTATTTATGCTTATGATATGTTGTTTCTATTTTTGCCAAGTCTGTCTCTTTCTGTTGCTCAACTATATATGTTGCATATCATCGACTCATGTGACGATGCAGGTGCATAGATCATCGATGGTGAATAAGTGCTACGCCAGGAGTATATATACGACAAGTGGCCGGAGTGTCAGGCCCAGGTGTATCGGTTTCCGGTTCCCGAGCGACATGCAGTAGTTAGTTTAGGTTCACACTAATGCGAGAGAGGGATACAAACTCATGTACTCAAAGTGATAGCTCTTCTCGCGTATATCATTGTTTAGATGGATGACGATGTATTTGCAAGTAATCGAGACTTGTATCGCTATTTTCGAGATGATGACGAGAGACCAACTTTGTTGTGTTGGATGACGATTATGATGATGACATGATTTGATGAGACTAATTGTATGTATATGCTATGATTACATTTGTATGTGTATGATATGCTAAAGATTATTGTATAAAGCCTATTCAAATAAAAAACAAATACAAAACAAATATGCAGGGATAGAAACTAATAAAACTAGTAGTAGCGAGGGGGGAAAATTTAGCAGTAGCGCCGCCTTACCAGTAGCGCTTCCCAGTAAACAGCGCTGCAGATAATATCAGCAGCGCCCTTTTCTAAAGAGCGCTATAGCTATGCATGTATAGCAGTAGCGTGGGACAACAGGCGCTACTGCTATACGTTAGCTGTAGCGCCTTATTAGTAGCGCCGGTCCCCGCGCTAGTGAGAGGTCCAAAACCCGCGCTGCTGCTAGGCTTTT
>NW_021182101.1:0-1605 GCF_002162155.2 Triticum dicoccoides | reverse complement strand
CCTTCCTTCGATTTCAATCATTCATTTGCACGGTGGAGGCTAATTAATTTGAGGTGTACTTATTATGCGCAGCGGCGGGCGCGCCGTCCTCATCATCCTCTACCCCCGATTCTCCCACGCTCTTTACTTGGACTCGTCGAAGAACATTCACAAAAAGGATTACACCCACATCAAGGATGTTCTCGACAGTGCTATGTTTTACTACCAAGCAGGGGGTGGAGAGGTCAGGGACAAGAAGAGAAGGGACGGCAGGGTCGCCTTCGGCCATAAGACCGACTTCTGCTGCATCCAGCAACCGAACGATTCTCTTAATGATGGATTCTATGTCCTACACCACATGCTGGAGTACAGACGGGATCACCAGAACCTTCGCATGTCACCTAGATCCGGTGATTCCCATATTCTGCAATGGGTAAAGAACATAGGAGATATCGAGGATCATCGACTTCGAGCCGAGTTCTATCACATCCAGCGCGAACTTGCCCAAATCTTCATGAAGGAGGTCGTCGGAAAAACAGGGATGTTCTACGAAAAAGGACAAATGTCGCGGTTAGACGTCCGAACACGGGTAGCCGCTTAGCGTCTCGACCTGAAGCCTTTCACTAGGCTCGGGGACTATCTCCCTAACTTGGATGGATGGAACGACATGTTGGAGTGATTGTCGATATATGACAATGTGTCCGTTTAGTCCATACTTTCTGTATGACAAAACTTTGAGTTATGCACGGTGAAACTTTATTTGTGATGTAATTAAACCGTCCTCCTCCTCGACTAGCGAAAATCACTCTAGTTAGGGCATTTCAGGGTACGATGAACTTTGTTATTTATGCTTATGATATGTTGTTTCTATTTTTGCCAAGTCTGTCTCTTTCTGTTGCTCAACTATATATGTTGCATATCATCGACTCATGTGACGATGCAGGTGCATAGATCATCGATGGTGAATAAGTGCTACGCCAGGAGTATATATACGACAAGTGGCCGGAGTGTCAGGCCCAGGTGTACCGGTTTCCGGTTCCCGAGCGACATGTAGTAGTTAGTTTAGGTTCACACTAATGCGAGAGAGGGATACAAACTCATGTACTCAAAGTGATAGCTCTTCTCGCGTATATCATTGTTTAGATGGATGACGATGTATTTGCAAGTAATCGAGACTTGTATCGCTATTTTCGAGATGATGACGAGAGACCAACTTTGTTGTGTTGGATGACGATTATGATGATGACATGATTTGATGAGACTAATTGTATGTATATGCTATGATTACATTTGTATGTGTATGATATGCTAAAGATTATTGTATAAAGCCTATTCAAATAAAAAACAAATACAAAACAAATATGCAGGGATAGAAACTAATAAAACTAGTAGTAGCGAGGGGGGAAAATTTAGCAGTAGCGCCGCCTTACCAGTAGCGCTTCCCAGTAAACAGCGCTGCAGATAATATCAGCAGCGCCCTTTTCTAAAGAGCGCTATAGCTATGCATGTATAGCAGTAGCGTGGGACAACAGGCGCTACTGCTATACGTTAGCTGTAGCGCCTTATTAGTAGCGCCGGTCCCCGCGCTAGTGAGAGGTCCAAAACCCGCGCTGCTGCTAGGCTTTT
>NW_021182100.1:0-5091 GCF_002162155.2 Triticum dicoccoides | reverse complement strand
ACATCTTCAACCAACTTCTCATAGGCTGCCTGGAGTTTCTTCTTCTCTTGTGTCAGGTCATGAACAACAAATGAATGCATCAGACATTCCTCAGCCCTGTCTATCTTAGTCTGCTCATACATAGACCATAACTTGGACAGTGCATTCTCAAGGGTATTGGGCCAAGATGGATCAATCAATTCTACTAGTCCACGGTTTTTACCTTCCTGAAAAATAGTATTAACATAAAGAATTACATAAGAGTGACTTGCTTACAATGATAGGCTAGATTACTTTATACTAAAACTCAGATCATGCAAGCTAAAGATAGAATATTTAAACATGTCCTAAAGTAAACATCCTAAAGAAAAACAATGGTTTGCTCTAAAGTAAACAACTACTAAGTAAACAATGCTGGTGTGATATCCCATGATCTTCCGTCCTTTAATAAGCTAACATGGTAGAGTTAACAAAATGACCAAACTAAACAATGTTGCCAGATCCAGACTAAACAATGCTGGTGAGCTAACCCATGCATCTTCTGTCTTAAAATAAGCTAACCTGACAGAGTTAACAAAATGACCTAACTAAACAATGTTGCCAGAACTAGACTAACAATGCTGGCAAAGTAAACAATTAATGAATCCACTGTCCAAACTTCACAATATAATACAATGCCTGCTGGAGTGCTACATTACATGTCCATGACAAACAAACGACAGATCTGTTAAGTTAATCAACAACTTCCAATTAGTTAAGTTGGAACCATACCTTCTCTACACAACAAAGAAACCTCCTGCCAGTGTGAATCCCTTCGAAAGCAACACACCTTTCTGCTGCCTTCCCGTGTCCATTGCACAAAACATACATATCTGTCTCAGAGCCCTCGAAATCTGAGTCTTCGGTGCTAGCAGAACCTAGAGTGCAAAGGAATGACAGAGATTTGGTCCATTGTTTGAAAAGAAGCTCATTCGAGAAATCCCGAAATATCAAACCCTAACCCTAACTCTGAGAACTGACCTTAATGGTGCCGTCATCGGAAGCTAAGCTCATGTACTCCACGGTGTGCTCGCTGCTATCCGACCCATCACTCACCATGGCGCTGCGGCGGCGAGGCAGCGCGGCGGCGAAGGATGCAGTGACTGAGGGAGTCCTGGATTAGGGGGTGTCCGGATAGCCGAACTATCACCGTTGGCCGGACTCCTGGACTATGAAGATACAAGATTGAAAACTTCGTCCCGTGTCTGGATGGGACTTTCCTTGGCGTGGAAGGCAAGCTTGGCGATACGGATATGTAGATCTCCTACCATTGTAACCGACCCTGTGTAACCCTAACCCTATCCGGTGTCTATATAAACCGGAGGGTTTTAGTCCGTAGGACGAACAACAATGATACCATAGGCTAGCTTCTAGGGTTTAGCCTCTCTGATCTCGTGGTAGATCCACTCTTGTACTACCCATATCATCAATATTAATCAAGCAGGAGTAGGGTTTTACCTCCATCGAGAGGGCCCGAACCTGGGTAAAAACATCGTGTCCCTTGTCTCCTGTTACCATCCGCCTAGACGCACAGTTCGGGACCCCCTACCCGAGATCCACCGGTTTTGACACCGACATTGGTGCTTTCATTGAGAGTTCCTCTGTGTCGTCATCCTTAGGCCCGATGGCTCCTTCGATCATCAACAACGACGCGGTCCAGGGTGAGACTTTTCTCCCCGGACAGATCTTCGTATTCGGCGGCTTTGCACTGCGGGCCAATTCACTTGGCCATCTGGAGCAGATCGAAAGCTACGCCCCTGGCCATCAGGTTAGATTTGGGAGTTTGAACTACACGGCCGACATCCGCGGAGACTTGATCTTCGACAGATTCGAGCCACAGCCAAGCGTGCCACACTGTCTCGATGGGCACGATCTAGCTCTGCCGCCAAATAGTGCCCTGGAGGCCGCACCAGCGTCCGCTTCGACCCTTAGCTCGGAGCCGACTCCGCCGATCGAGGACGAGTGGCTGGACACCGCCTCGGGGGCTACGATCTCTACGGCGATTAAGCCGAACTCCATCCCTGTCCTTTGGGAAGACCGTGACTCCAAGGTGCCGGACTCCTCTCCGGACTCCGAACCCTCCGCGCCCCAGCCAAACGGATCCAATTGGGCGCCGGTTATGGAGTTCACAGCCGCGGACATCTTTCAGCACTCGCCCTTTGCCGACATCCTGAATTCACTAAAGTCTCTCTCTTTAGCAGGAGAGCCCTGGACGGACTACGGTCAGGAAGGTTGGGATGCGGACGACGAAGAAATTCAACGCCCACCCACCACCCACTTTGTAGCCACTGTCGATGATTTAACCGACATGCTCGACTTCGACTCCGAAGACATCGACGGTATGGACGACGATGCTGGAGACGACCAAGAACCAGCGCCTATAGGGCATTGGAAGGCCACCTCGTCATACGACATATACATGGTGGAATCCCAAAAGATGGGAACGGCGATGGAACAGTGGAGGATGACCCCTCCAAGAAACAGCCCAAGCACCGGCGTCAGCGGCGCCGCTCTAAATCCCGTCACAGCAAAAAAGGTGATTCCGGCACGGGAGATAATAACACCCCGGACAGTGCCGAAGACAACCCCCTCCAGCAGGATTCAGCACAGGAGGAGGGAGAAGCCAGCCCTCAAGATAGAGCGGCAGATAGGGAGGTGGAGGACGATAATTATATGCCTCCCTCCGAAGATGAGGCAAGCCTCGACGACGACGAATTTGTCATGCCTGAGGATCCCGCCGAACAGGAGCGTTTTAAACGCAGGCTTATGGCCACGGCAAGCAGCCTTAAGAAAAAGCAGCAGCAGCTTAGAGCTGACCAAGACTTCCTAGCTGACAGATGGACTAAAGTCCTTGCAGCCGAAGAGTACGAACTCGAACGCCCCTCCAAGAGATACCCAAAACGCAGGCTGCTACCCCAATTAGAGGAAGCAACACCCAAACCTACATCACCAGCGCATGATGCGGCCGACCGACCACCCCGTGGCCGCGACAGAGAGGCCTCTAGACCCTCCATTCAAGCCGCACCCCGGCGTCACTCAAAAAGTACTAAGGCACGACGAAACGCGCCAGACCTGCGAGACATACTGGAGGACAAGGCAAGGCAAACAAGATCGATCTACGGATCGCGTGGGCGCCCCACGACACGCGATGATAACCGTCACGCCGGATACAGCAATTCTGGCCGGGCCGAACACAGTAGACAAAGCTCATTTGAGTTGCGTCGTGATATAGCTCAATACAGAGGCGCCGCACACCCACCATGCTTCACAGACGAAGTGATGGATCATCAAATCCCCGAGGGTTTCAAACCCGTAAACATCGAATCATACGATGGCACAACAGATCCTGCGGTTTGGATCGAGGACTACCTCCTCCATATCCACATGGCCTGCGGTGATGATCTACACGCCATCAAATACCTCCCACTCAAGCTTAAAGGACCAGCTCGGCATTGGCTTAACAGCTTGCCAGCAGAATCAATTGGTTGTTGGGAGGACCTGGAAGCCGCATTCCTTGATAACTTCCAGGGCACATATGTGCGACCACCAGACGCCGATGACCTCAGCCACATAATTCAGCAGCCAGAAGAATCGGCCAGACAATTCTGGACATGGTTCCTAACCAAGAAAAATCAAATCGTTGACTGTCCGAATGCAGAGGCCCTTGCAGCCTTCAAACATAACATCCGCAATGAGTGGCTTGCCCGGCACCTAGGAAAGGAAAAGACGAAATCCATGGCAGCCCTCATAACGCTCATGACCCGCTTTTGCGCGGGAGAGGACAATTGGCTAGCTCGTAGTAACAACTTGACCAAAAACCCTGGTAGTTCGGATACCAAGGACATCAATGGCAGGTCACGTCGCAACAAGCACAAGCACCGCATTAATGAGGATAATGCTGAAGATACGGCAGTCAATGCCGGATTCAGAGGCTCTAAACCCGGTAAGCGGAAAGAGCTGTTCAAAAGAAATACTCAGGGCCCGTACAATCTGGACTGAATACTCGATCGCTGGTGCCAAATACATGGCACCCCCGAAAAACCAGCCAACCACACCAACAGGGATTGTTGGGTCTTCAAACAGGCAGGCAAGTTAAATGCCAAATTCAATGACAAGGGGCTGCATAGCGATGACGAGGAGGAGCCCCGGCCGCCGAACAATATAGGACAGAAGGGCTTCCCCCCACAAGTGCGGACGGTGAACATGATATACGCAACCCACATACCCAAAAAGGGAGTGGAAGCGTGCACTAAGGGACGTATATGCGATGGAGCCAGTCGCCCTGAAGTTCAACCCATGGTCCTCCAGCTCGATCACCTTTGATCGAAGGGACCACCCCACTAGCATCCGCCACAGCGGATTCGCCGCATTGGTTCTTGACCCAATCATCGACGGATTTCACCTCACTAGAGTCCTGATGGATGGCGGTAGCAGCCTGAACCTGCTCTATCAGGATACAGTGCGCAAAATGGGCATAGACCCCTCAAGGATTAAACCCACAAAGACGACCTTTAAAGGCGTCATACCGGGTGTAGAGGCCAATTGTACAGGCTCGGTTACACTCGAAGTGGTCTTCGGATCCCCGGATAACTTCTAAAGCGAAAAGTTAATCTTCGACATAGTCCCGTTCCGCAGCGGCTATCACGCACTGCTTGGACGAACCGCATTTGCAAAGTTCAATGCGGTGCCGCACTACACATACCTCAAGCTCAAGATGCCAGGCCCTCGAGGAGTAATCACGGTCAATGGAAACACCGAACGCTCTCTCCGAACGGAGGAGCATACGGCGGCCCTTGCGGCAGAGGTGCAAAGCAGCCTCTCACAGCAATTCTCGAGTCCGGCTACTAAACGTCCGGGCACCGTCAAGCGCGCCCGGAGTAATCTACAACAAGACCGCCTGGCACGATCCGAGCACGCGTAGCAATCCGGCCCCAACCCCAGCCCCCGCGAAGCCAGTACTACATGTACATAACTACGCCCTGGAGATACCATGGGCATAAGGGGAGGGGCAAGACCACAGCACGCCCAGAATGCGGCTCAACCGCACCAGGGGCTTGTGTCATTCTTTTTCTT
>NW_021182099.1:0-2344 GCF_002162155.2 Triticum dicoccoides | reverse complement strand
CTCCATAATTTGTTCTAAAATTTCTATATGTACACTTTTTACCGGACGGAGGGAGTAGGTTGTAGAAAATTACACCATGATTATATTTAAGAAATATGAAGCTAAAATTCAAGGCTTGATGGGTTCCTGACTATTTCTGTGCAAGAAAACATAGGTGGTCAACATGATAACAATTTAACAACGCTAGGCGTCTTTCAACTCCAAATTCTCTTATACATGATGTTTTATACTTTTGTAGGTCCAATTTGCAATTCTGCACTCATAGTTCAGTAAAGGGAAGACCCAAGTTCAGGAAGCATGGCTTCTGGTGGCAGCACAAGGTTCAACAGAATCAATTATTCCATAGTAGTCTGCCATAGTCTGATATTCCAGTATACGTCTAGCAAACGACAACAACCATCACAAATCATGTGTAGTTTTGCAACTAATACTGAGCCCATTGAAATATTACTAGCTTTGCTGAAACCTATTAAGAGTGACAATATATGGGTGATAGTTGGATTCATATGTATTTAGCCATCCGAGTAGCATCAGGTACATAAAAGTCCATTAGAGGTCCACCATGTAATCTTATAGCGACTAAGAAACAGACCTGCATCCATCCATAACTCCTACTTCTCTTTTTTCTCTTACCTATCCACAACATCATTTGCAACGAACCCATTACACACCGACAACCACACCCAAGGGTACCTACTATGACCACAGGTAGACACCTTGCAATATTCCTTGGTACACAAGCGAAATCAAATCATCTTACATCAATCATTCACTAATGCCGCCTCTAGTATTCTTAAATGTCCTAGTAAATCAATAGAGGTGATTTCCAGCCATCTTACGTCAAGCATTCACTAATGGCACTTAACTAGTATTGCTAAAAAGGCCTAAGGAAACAATACAGAAGTGATTTAAATTACCCTACGACAAGAATACTATAATGTGGCTGACTAGTATTGTTTGATCTAAAGAATCAATCACATATGTAACACCAGTACACAACTATACTAAACAGTGAGATGCATGATGCACATTGCAGAACTATGTAAACTCTACAAGTAGACTATATAGATCACTAAAAGGGGAAAAGGCAAACCTTGCAGGACTGAGAGTAGGGAAAATGGGAGGCCAGCTCATCATAAAAGGATAGATATCACCCAATTGATACTCATCTGCTGTCATCTCGCACACTTTACACAGCGTCCTGCACTTGACATCCAAGTAGAGTGCATATTGATCCATCTTCAAGAATACATACTCATTATAGTCCCCCACATGGTTTATCCGGATACAAGTAGTAAGCTCATCCTCAGGAAAATTAGTGCACATTTCACTCAAGCAAATGGTGTCCACCAGCAGCCAGTTATCCCCATTATGGAGCCAGATTTGAAGTTGAAGTTCCTTGATATGGATGAGATATAAAACAGAACCATCATCGGCCCGTGACAACACGGTGGCGCCGCCAAAACCCACCCCGTGTGGGAGCTGAATTGTCGATAAGATTGAGGATGTCAAATCCAGGACAAGAATTGCATTGTAGGCCGCGACATAGATTTTGTTGTCAACGAGCACGCCTTTGGGACTAGATGGACGCCAGAGGAGGTCCGACGCCAAGGTGAGATGTTTGTGCCAGGCATCATCACCATTTCCCAAAATATAGACATTTAACATAGGTACCATGGTATCCAGGGCCTCCACCGTGACGTAAAAGTAGGACGACCCGTGGCCGTGGCCACGACGGCGACATCGCCGGCGGCGTGGAGCTCTCGGCCAAGGTGGGGCTAGGGCCTAGAGGTCGGGAGAGACCAGGGGAGAAGGGGGAAACGATCCGGGGCTCACCGCGGGGCTGCAGAGGTGGTTAGCGGGCTCGGGGACGCGCTGGAGACGACGAATTCGACGGCGACGATGATCGGAGCCCGTAGAGGGGAACGGCGACGTGGCGGCGATGCAGGGCTTCCGGGGAGCTGTGGAGCGGTGGGGAGGAAGAGGGAGTCGAGGCGGAGCTCCTGAGCTAGTCGGGGGAGCGAGGGGTGGTCGGAGACGGCGGCTATGGCGAACGGCGGCGACGGTGGTGTTCGGCCGTGAGAGAGAGAGGGAGAGAGCAGCACGGGAGAGAGAGAGGGATAAGGCCAGGGGATCGGGGCGGCACCGAGAAGAAGCGCCGTGGCGTCGCGCTGGCGGGGGAGGCAGGCAGACGGGCTGGTGGCGTGGCGCTCCGGCCGTGCGCGCGCGCCGGCCACACGCCTGGCCGACTGGCGCCAGGAGGACGACGGCGGTGGTGGGCTGGGCTGGCTTGCTGGGCCGGCCAGCTGGCTGGGCCGCACAGGGAAGTTTTTCCCTTTTTTTT
>NW_021182098.1:0-3076 GCF_002162155.2 Triticum dicoccoides | reverse complement strand
CCTAAGACTAATGGGCCCATTAGGCCCATTACGTACTCTAACAAGGCAAGTCTTGTAGATCAATTGCCGAGAGAGGAAAAAATACACTACTACTATATTCGAGGAGAATCTGTTAGAATTTTAGCATCACAACTACAAAACATAATAGGATAGTGGAGAGAGAGAAAATGCATGTGCACAGAGCTTGCTGCTTCGCCTCCTCGCTTCATGTCGCCTTGCCAATATGGTTGTACTTGTTCTGGCTCGTGTTGTTTCCAACCATCAGCTGGTTCTGATGCTCAGGACTCACCTTGAGCACTGAACTATCATAATTCCTCGGTAGGTTGCCTGCTGCTCCCTTCAGTTCCTGGTGTGCAGCGCTTCAGTTTGTGTGAGATTGGGTCAATCTGCTACCTTGTGTTTTTTGTTGTGTGCTGCCTGGTGCCTGCTATGTATCTCTGCCTCCTATACCCCAAAGATCTGTAACTTTGCGTAATAAAGTTTCAGCTGGGGCAGAGACAAACACTTGATCCCTCAAAAAAGAGATGTATAGTTAACTGAATTTCGAATTTCTAGTGCTTCCATTAACAATAAATATACTGAGAATTGTCAAGGAACCAACATTATTTATGCATGGATGCAATGGTAACTGAAAGAAGATGACCCACTACATAGGAAACACCAAATCCAAGAGCTATCTTGATTGGTTCAGCAAACACTTGTATGGGAAAATACACATATGAAGCTGTGTGGGCATATGCATAAGTGGAAGAATGTGAGCTGAAAGTTGAGACCACCTCAGTGTTGTTGCCTGGTTTGGTAACATATATCATGATTAAATCTGAATATGCAATTCAAGGAGAGTAATTTTTCAGAATCATTCTACATGTAAGTATGATGAGCTCAAATTCCAACATATACCATTCCTACTTAAGACACTTTGGAACCATTCTTACCCATCACTAATATTGATCAGAAGCTCTTCACCAGATTGATTTCTTCACGTCTTTTATTCTAGGACACTGCATGCTAATAGTCTTCAGAAATTGCATGCACCAATAATATGTCCTCGCTGTCCATCAATGCACACTTGCAGTGTTAGATCCATATGTGACGACAATACCAATTTTCATATAGCATCTTATAAAAAAGCTGTTCAGGGGGACATCAGCTATTCCATTTTCAGTTACAAATCTGTACAGTCCAGTAAAGGAATTAACAACGACATAAGGTGTTCTCTCACCTCAAACATGGATGGATCAAGATTGGAGTTGGACAAAGGGCCACTTTGCATACGTTACTGTTGTGGTGGAAGGATTACTTTTGGATGGATTTAATCCTTTTAGGAGTCTAACTACTGGGCACGTGCATCAGCATCTCACAGCTTCAGGCAACACTTGATGTTCGAGCTCCCGCGTTGAAGAATCCCCCCTGTCATCTCCGATGATGCCCTGCTACTGAACCTCCTCCATCGGGCATCACTGACGTCTTGGCTGGCAGCCATACGTGCCGCTCGAGGAAAGGACGCCCTGCAGGCTTGCAGCAGCTCAAGAGGCGGTGGGCCATGGGCACTCCGACATGCATGGCTCTGTTGTTCTGCCGTCCTCGATGGTGAGAAACACCAAGTGGCTAGGCAGACGGCGATGGGTCTTTTGGCCGCTACTGTAGCTAGCAGAATATGCCGTACATTACAATCTGACGGCTCCCTTTTCTTCCTCTTACTTCTGCTATTAATTGGAACAAACAACTGAAGAAGAGAATTAACCCATGGCCATCATCTCCTGCACAACAGAAATTACCATCCATTGCCTAATAAAAACATCAGATATGAGCTTTCCTAATGTTGCCGAGGCCAGTTTGATCAATCTGTGTATGTTGTGTCTTGTGTGGTGCCATGCCAAGCATATAATACTAGGTGTTTGATTTGTGAGGAAAATTAAGGGAGAGTGAAGAAAGCCATTAGATTACCTGGCCGGGGCCATGCCGCGCACTCGATCTTGATGAGCTGCACTCCGCCACGGTGTAGACCTGCTGCTAGCTGATGCCGACAAAGACGCTGGCACTGGTACTGGCGCCCCCCTCGAGATGCGTGAAGGCAACGTCCCAACTCATCTTAAATTCGTCGGCCCTAGAGTTGACTTGGATCCATCGCCACAGCGCTGCCGCCATAGAGGACATGACGGGAGATTGCAGCAGGTCTGCAGTTGCCAGATCGTGACACCGCGATATGGAGTTTTTTACCCAACATGGGTGGCAGCATAATCTCTGCATCGGTCCACAAACCGTTTCGACATAGGCATAGTGTCGGTCTATAGGACTCTACTCTTGCCGAACTGTCTTTATTTTTTCTTGTCAGATTTTTTATGTCTGGCTGTGTGCATCCTAGTTACGCAGAGGCCGGGTGATACTCTAAATGCTTTGTATCGCTTGATGCTACATTTTGAGATAATAAAAGCGCACTTTATCTGAAAAAAAATCTGACTCGACCTCTATGAGGCTTCATCTAACTCCATCACTTTCAACTCTGACATGGGTACGTTCGTCTCTTGGTGACTGGCTTCTGCCATTCGCAATAAATGATGAAAAAAGGCACAGTAAAAGCGAGTGGAAAGGAATTGAAGGAATTTTTGTCTGAAACGCATCCTGTAGGCTTCGTACCTGTGGATATTATTCTTCTTTCACCTCCTCTTCCTCCTCCTCTTGCTCCTTTCTGTTCCTTGGGTGAAGCTTTGAAAAAAATAAGGAATGAGCATTAATTTGTATTGCTGGGACAGATATTAGGTCATACATTTCCAGCTAATTTGAATACAACCATGAAGGTGGGGTTCGAATGCCATATAACTATTTATTCTGGTAAGTAGGAGGCTTACCACGGGATCGAAGGCAGAAGAACTTTTAGGATTGGCTAATGTAATTAAGCTAGTTAATTCTGCCAAAGCTTATACAGGGCCTGTCTGTGTGAGAAAAAGACTTACAGGTCTGATTCCAACGAAGTGTGGGACAGTTGGGATGGGTGTCCAATGTGAGCTCCAGCATATCAACCGCATTTTGCACTGCTGGCAAGTAGTTGCGTCGGACCAAATAATTACCACTTTCT
>NW_021182097.1:0-1437 GCF_002162155.2 Triticum dicoccoides | reverse complement strand
CAAGCTCTTCTTCATATGATGTTGTTTTACTTGCCAAGATTACATGTTTAGATGCTTTGCACCATCTTGTATAAATTTGGCAATCCTTGCATACCAAACCAAAGTTTTATATGAAGGGAATCATGCAATTAGAACTTGTGTACTCCCTCCATTTTACAATGCAGAGCGCCCGCACTTCCCGAGATTAAGTTTGACAATAAATTTAACCTTGGGAAGCATGAGCACACTACATTGTGTAATGGAGGGAGCATGCTTTACCACGATTGATGAACACCGGGGTACGTTTAGGTGTTGGTCATCAACACTCACAGTTTTGGCTGATTCTGGCCCTCTTCATGGACTATCACTCATTGATTTGGGGTCCCTAAGCGATTTCCATGATTTACGAACCCCGGGGTGCGTTTACGTGTCGGTCATCAACAATCGCAGTTTTGGCCGAATCTGGCCCGTTTCTTGGACTATTACTCACCATTTTGGGTCCCAAAGCGATTTCCATGGTTGTCGAACCCCAAGGTGTGCTTATGTGTTGGTCGTCAAGACTTGCAGTTTGGGCCGATTCTGGCCCGTTTGATGGACTATTACTCATTGATTTGGGGTCCCTAAGTGATTTCCATGATTGGCGAACCTCGAGGTGCGTTTATGTATCGTTCATCAATAATCCTAGGTTTGTCCGATTCTGGGCTCTTTCATGCACTATTACTCACCATTTTGCGGTCCCAAATCGATTTCCATGGTTGTCGAACCCCAAGGTGTGAATATATGTTGGTCGTCAAGACTCGCAGATTAGGCCGATTTTGGCCCGTTTCTTGGACTATTACTCAGTTTTGGGGTCCCAAAGTGATTTCCATGATTGACGAACCCAGGGCGCGTTTACGTGTCTGTCATCAACACTCACAATTTTTGCCAATTCTGGTCCGTTTCATGCACTATTACTTAGCGCTATGGGGTCCCAAAGCGATTTCCACGATTGGCGATCCCGGGGGTGCATTTACGTGTCCGTCGTCAACACTCATAGTTTTGGCCAATTCTAACCCGTTTACTTGGCTATTACTCACCGGTTTTGGGCCCGAAGCGATTTCCATAGTTGTTTAACCCCAAGGTGTACTTACGTGTCGGTCATCAACACTCGCAGATTTTGCCGATTTTGGCCCGTTTCTTGGACTATTACTTACTGTTGTGGGGTCCAGGAGTGATTTCCATGATTGGCGAACCCCGGATGCGTTTACGTGTCGGTCATCAACACTCGCGGTTTTTGTCGATTCTGACCTGTTTCGTGCACTATTACTCACCGTTTTGGTGTCCCAAAGCGATTTCCATGGTTGTTGAACCCCAAGGTGCGCTTACGTGTCGGTCATCAACAATCGCAGTTTTGGCCGATTCTGGCCCGTTTCGTGGACTATTACTCAGTTTTGGGGTCCTAGAGTGATTTCCACGATT
>NW_021182096.1:0-1456 GCF_002162155.2 Triticum dicoccoides | reverse complement strand
GTCCAGTTCCTCTCATTTCCTTCCCTGTACTACCACATGTTTTCCGCAAGGAATATGGTTTAGTAAGTTGCAAACCGCTTTCCTGGTACACACCAAAAGGAGAGGCCGTGATGATGGTTCCATGGCCCTGGATTAAAGCCAGTCATCCGGTCAGGGGGCATGGGTGTTTCCGGTTGGGACCGAGAGGGGGGCACCCCTTAGAGCGCGCATATATAAATTTGATCCCATGCTATTCGAGATTGTGATCTCCCCGTCTCAAAAGTTTTTCTTGGACGATGTCTAGGGTGATTCCTAGCATCGAGAGGTAGGATGGGTGTGTACTGGTTAGCTGTGTTTTCTTCCGAAATACCGTAAACGGAACTAGTCCTTCGTGACTACGGAAATCCGTTGGCTGTGGGAAAATTTTTGTACAAACTCTGCAGAGTCATATATTCCTCCAAATCATCTATTCCCTGTCCTAGATCGATATTATCTTATCCTAATCAAATGTCAGTTTTGATGACAGAGACTCCGGTGATTCGCACGAATGCTAATTCCGGTTAAATGATTATTCCTGTGGATGGACTAACCCTTTTATTCTCATGAATTAAATGTTTATTGTGAGTATTATTTACTTGTGAATCAAAGCCCTTTCTGTGATGTCGCCCCGACGTTCGACTGTGGCATTTCTTTTAAAGCCCTTTCTGTGATGTCGCCCTGACGTCCGACTGTGGCATTTCTTTTAAAGCCCTTTCTGTGATGTCGCCCCGACGTCCGACTGTGGCATTTCTTTTAAAGCCCTTTATGTGATGTCGCCCCGACGTCCGACTGTGGCATTTATTTTTAAAGCCCTTTCTGTGATGTCGCCCCGACGTCCGACTGTGGCATTTCTTTTAAAGCCCTTTTTGTGATGTCGCCCCGACATCCGGCTGTGGTATTTCTTTTAAAGCCCTTTATGTGGTGTCGCTAAGACGCCCGACTGTGGCATCATTTCCTTATATTTATTTGTTCACCCTTCGAGGCGTCGCTTCAGACACCCGATCGGTAGTTATTTATGTTTTGTTGGGATTTCAGGCGGACTACCGCCGTTTCCCTTTTACTTACCTTGTTATGCTAATTTTTGAATGTACATTGGTGAATTATTCATGACGCATCCATGCATGCATTTGTTATATCTTACGTCCGAACTGTCTTGCGAGTACTTTCAAAGTACTCACTGGCTTGTTGATTTGGCCAGATGCTGACGAAGGCGATCTCATGGATGAAGAGTTTGATAGCGAGTCCGACACCTAGAGGAGTCCCAGTCAGTCTCGTGCGACCCTGGATTTGGTCACTGTTTTATATCCGCTTCCGCTACCAAATAAATTCATCGAGCCTCACCTCGACGCTCGATGAGATGATAGACTTAGAGTCTTGTATTTCTCTCCCCGCTGTGTTTCTCCACCACCGCCCTATCCTCGAGTCAGTAGTATGCCTC
>NW_021182095.1:0-1209 GCF_002162155.2 Triticum dicoccoides | reverse complement strand
GCATGACCATAAAACATATCTCTCATATAAATCGAACAACCATTATTCTCAGACTTAAATGAGTAGCCATCTCGTATTAAACGAGATCCAGATACAATGTTCATGCTCAAACTTGGCACTAAATAACAATTATTAAGGTTCAAAACTAATCCCGTAGGTAAATGTAGAGGCAGCGTGCCGACGGCGATCACATCGACTCTGGAACCATTCCCGACGCGCATAGTCACCTCGTCCTTCGCCAGTCTCCGTTTATTCCGCAGCTCCTGCTGTGAGTTACAAATATGAGCAACGGCACCGGTATCAAATACCCAGGAGTTACTACGAGTACTGGTAAGGTACACATCAATCACATGTATATCAAATATACCTTTGGTGTTGCCGGCCTTCTTATCCGCTAAGTATTTGGGGCAGTTCCGCTTCCAGTGACCCTTCCCCTTGCAATAAAAGCACTCAGTCTCAGGCTTGGGTCCATTCTTTGACTTTTTCCCGGTAACTGGCTTACCAGGCGCGGCAACCTCCTTGCCGTCCTTCTTGAAGTTCTTCTTACCCTTGCCCTTTTTGAACTTAGTGGTCTTATTGACCATCAACACTTGATGTTCTTTCTTGATTTCAGCCTCTGCTGACTTCAGCATTGAGAACACTTCAGGAATGGTCTTTTCCATCCCCTGCATGTTGTAGTTCATCACAAAGCTCTTGTAGCTTGGTGGGAGAGACTGGAGGATTCTGTCAATGACTGCCTCATCTGGGAGGTTAATGTTCAGCTGGGTCATACGGTTGTGCAACCCAGACATCTTCAGGATGTGCTCACTGACAGAACTGTTTTCCTCCATCTTACAACTGTAGAACTTATCGGAGACATCATATCTCTCGACCCGGGCATGAGCTTGGAAAACTAGTTTCAGCTCTTCGAACATCTCATATGCTCCGTGATGCTCAAAACGTTTTTGGAGCCCCGGTTCTAAGCTGTAAAGCATGCCGCACTGAACGAGGGAGTAATCATCAGCACGAGACTGCCAAGCATTCATAATGTCTTGGTTCTCTGGGATGGGAGCGTCACCTAGCGGTCCTTCTAGGACATATTGTTTCCTGGCAGCTATGAGGATGATCCTCAGGTTCCGGACCCAGTCCGTATAGTTGCTGCCATCATCTTTCAGCTTGGTTTTCTCTAGGAACGCGTTGAAGTTCATGTTGACATTAGCGTTGGCCATT
>NW_021182094.1:0-2259 GCF_002162155.2 Triticum dicoccoides | reverse complement strand
TCACCAAGGTAGAGTTCTGTAGAACTGTGTAGTGTGCTTGAGACCAAGAATATCCGT
The DNA here is from genome assembly GCF_002162155.2 of Triticum dicoccoides. NCBI lineage: Eukaryota > Viridiplantae > Streptophyta > Magnoliopsida > Poales > Poaceae > Triticum > Triticum dicoccoides. The sequence continues at coordinate 2,202 of NW_021182094.1, read as the reverse complement.
CCCTGCATATTATTGAGTCTCTTCCAAGAGTGCCTTTTCCAGTCAGTCTCCTCATACCGCGATTTAGGGAGATCTATCTTGTTAAGGCCAGGAATGAAGTCAACACAAAACCCGATAACATCCTCTGTTTGATGGCCCATGGAGATGCTTCCTTCTGGCCTATCGCGGTTACGGACATATTTCTTTAGGACTCCCATGAACCTCTCAAAGGGGAACATATTATGTAGAAATACGGGCCCCAGGATGACAATCTCGTCGACTAGATGAACTAGGACATGTGTCATGATATTGAAGAAGGATGGTGGGAACATCAGCTCGAAATTGACAAGACATTGCGCCACATCACTCCTTAGCCTTGGTACGATTTCTGGATCGATCACCTTCTGAGAGATTGCATTGAGGAATGCACATAGCTTCACAATGGCTAATCGGACGTTTTCCGATAGAAGCCCCCTCAATGCAACCGGAAGTAGTTGCGTCATAATCACGTGGCAGTCATGAGACTTTAGGTTCTGAAACTTTTTCTCTGGCATATTTATTATTCCCTTTATATTCGACGAGAAGCCAGTCGTGACCTTCATACTGAGCAGGCATTCAAAGAAGATTTCTTTCTCTTCTTTCGTAAGAGCGTAGCTGGCAGGACCTTTATACTGCTTCGGAGGCATGCCGTCTTTTTCATGCAAACGTTGCTGGTCCTCCCGTGCCTTAGGTGTATCTTTTGTCTTCCCATACACGCCCAAGAAGCCTAGCAGGTTCACGCAAAGGTTCTTCATCATGTGCATCACGTTGATTGAGGAGCGGACCTCTAGGTCTTTCCAGTAGGGTAGGTCCCAAAATATAGATTTCTTCTTCCACATGGGTGCGTGTCCCTCAGCGTCATTCGGAACAGCTAGTCCACCGGGACCCTTTCCAAAGATTACGTAGTGTAAATCATTGACCATAGCAAGCATGTGATCACCGGTGCGCATGGCGGGCTTCTTCCGGTGATCTGCCTCGCCTTTGAAATGCTTGCCTTTCTTTCGACATTGATGGTTGGTCGGAAGAAATCGACGATGGCCCAGGTACACATTCTTCCTGCATTTGTCCAAGTATATACTTTCAGTGTCATCTAAACAGTGCGTGCATGCGTGGTATCCTTTGTTTGTCTGTCCTGAAAGGTTACTGAGAGCGGGCCAATCATTGATGGTCACGAACAGCAACGCCTTAAGGTTAAATTCCTCCTGTCTGTGCTCATCCCACGTACGTACACCGTTTCCATTCCAAAGCTGTAAAAGTTCTTCAAATAATGGCCTTAGGTACACATCAATGTCGTTGCCGGGTTGCTTAGGGCCTTGGATGAGAACTGGCATCATAATGAACTTCCGCTTCATGCACATCCAAGGAGGAAGGTTATACATACATAGAGTCACGGGCCAGGTGCTGTGATTGCTGCTCTGCTCCCCGAAAGGATTAATGCCATCCGCGCTTAAAGCAAACCATACATTCCTTGGGTCCTTTGCAAACTCATCCCAGTACTTTCTCTCGATTTTTCTCCACTGCGACCCATCAGCGGGTGCTCTCAACTTCCCATCTTTTTTTCAGTTCTCATTATGACATCGCATCAACTTGGCATGCTCTTCGTTTTTGAACAGACGTTTCAACCGTGGTATTATAGGAGCATACCACATCACCTTCGCAGGAACCCTCTTCCTGGGGGGCTCGCCGTCAACATCACCAGGGTCATCTCGTCTGATCTTATACCGCAATGCACTGCATACCGGGCATGCGTTCAGATCCTTGTATGCACCACGGTAGAGGATGTAGTCATTAGGGCATGCATGTATCTTCTCCACCTCCAATCCTAGAGGGCATACGACCTTCTTTGCTGCGTATGTACTATCGGGCAATTCGTTATCCTTTGGAAGCTTCTTCTTCAATATTTTCAGTAGCTTCTCAAATCCTTTGTCAGCCACAGCATTCTCTGCCTTCCACTGCAGCAAATCCAGTACGGTACCGAGCTTTGTGTTGCCATCTTCGCAATTGGGGTATAACCCTTTTTTGTGATCCTCTAACATGCGATCGAACTTCAGCTTCTCCTTTTGACTAATGCATTGCGTCCTTGCATCGACAATGACCCGGCGGAGATCATCATCATTGGGCACATCGTCTGGTTCCTCTTGATCTTCAGCGGCTTCACCCGTGGCAGCATCATTGGGCACACCG
>NW_021182093.1:0-903 GCF_002162155.2 Triticum dicoccoides | reverse complement strand
TAACCTAGGATAGCTCCAAAATGACCTATAGTTAGAATTTCCCCCCTCCAAAATGACTTAATATGCTTAGCTAGCTTCAAAATGACCTATTTAACCTAGGATAGCTCTAAAATGACCTATACTTAGCATCTTTTCCTGCAAGATGACTTAATATGCTTACCTAACTCTAAAATGACATAATATGCTTAAGAAATGACATATTTTAGGTCCTAAATGACTTCATATGCTTAGCTAGCTCCAAAATGACATCATAACCTTACTTAGCTCCAAAATGACATATTTAACCTAGGATAGCTCTAAAATGACCTATACTTAGCATCTTTTCCTCCAAAATGACTTAATATGCTTAGCTAGATCTAAAATGATATAATATGCTTAGGAAATGACATATTTGAGGTCCTAAATGACTTCATATGCTTAGCTAGCTCCAAAATGACATAATAACCTTACTTAGCTCCAAAATGACCTATTTAACCTAGGCTAGCTCTAAAATGACCTATAATTAGCATTTTTTCCTCCAAAATGACTCAATATGCTTAGCTAGCTCAAAAATTACATAATAAGCTTAATTTGCTCCAAAATGACTTATTTAACCTAGTAGCTCTAAAATGACCTACACTTAGCATTTTTTCCTCCAAAATGACTTAATATGCTTAGCTAGCTTCAAAATGACCTATTTAACCTAGGATAGCTCTAAAATGACCTATACTTAGCATATTTTCCTCCAAAATTACTTAATATGCTTAACTAGCTCTAAAATGACATAATATGCTTAAGAAATGACATAGTTTAGCTCCTAAATGACTTCACATGCTTAGCTAGCTCCAACATGACATAATAACCTTACTTAGCTCTAAAATGACATATTTAACCTAGGATAGCTCTAAAATGACTTATACTTAG
>NW_021182092.1:0-1045 GCF_002162155.2 Triticum dicoccoides | reverse complement strand
CCAAAAGATATAAGATAGTAATGATAGTACCACTTACTTGTGGCACTGCCATGTAAGTCATATCGGTATAAAACGCATGAAGAAGCTCCATATTGATGGATCTTTGGGCTCACTCGTTTTTGAAAAGTTTGAGACATGCGAACCATGTCTATTGGTGTATATGCATGAAGAAACTCCATGCAAATGGACCGTTTTGACTCACTTGATTTTGAATCACTTGGGACATGCAAATCATACCACACGGGCAAGATGACTGAAAAGCCTCGTTTTCAGTAAGATGGAACAAGATAGCAACTTGTTGGAAGTAATACATTTTGATGTGTACAGTCCAATGAGTGCTGAGGCATGTAGTGGATATTGTTATGTTCTTACTTCACAGATAATTTGAGTAGATGTTGAGTATATTTACTTGATGAATCATGAGTCTGAATTATTGAAAGGTTCAAGTAATTTCAGTGTGAAGTTGAAAGATCGTCGTGACAAGAGGATAAAAGATCTATGATATGATCATAGAGATGAATATCTGAATCACGAGTTTGGCACAGAATTAAGACATTGTGGAAATTGTTTCACAACTGATACAGCCTGGAACACCATAGTGTGATGGTGTGTCCAAACATCATAGTTGCACCCTATTGGATATGGTGCATACCATGATGTCTCTTATCGAATTACCACTATCGTTCATGGGTTAGGCATTAGAGACAACCACATTCACTTTAAATAGGGCACCACGTAATTCCGTTGAGACGACACCGTTTGGAGAAACCTAAGTTGTCGTTTTTTAAAGGTTTGGGGCTGTGACGCTTATGTGAAAAAGTTTCAGGATTGATAAGCTCGAACCCAAAGCGGATAAAATACATCTTCATAGGACACCCAAAACAGTTGGGTATACCTCCTAATTCAGATCCGAAAGCAATATGAATTGTTTCTAGAATCGGGTCCTTTCTCGAGGAAAGGTTTCTCTCGAAAGAGTTGAGTGGGAGGATGGTGGAGACTTGATGAGGTTATTGAACCATCACTTCAACCAGTGTGTAGCAGGGCA
>NW_021182091.1:0-2520 GCF_002162155.2 Triticum dicoccoides | reverse complement strand
TGAATACACAAGCATGGTTGTTACCATTCTTAATGCTTCTTGTAAAAGACATGATTAGTTAGACCAAGAGCAGATGATGAAATAGTGTGCCAAATACAGGCCGAGGAACTTTTTGAGGGAAGAGGGAAAAGCCAATTAACTAACCTTGCAGACCTGGTGATACACGGTGGGGGTCACATCATAGAACATTGTGTCATCTTGTTGAGATGTGCAAACTAGTTCTGAAGGTATTAGAAAACTTACATAATGATGCAGATAATGTTGCCCAAAGAACCACATCTGCTGGGTTGATAAAGCACATGGACTCCTTTGAATTTGTTCTCGTATTGCATCTTATGATTATATTATTGGGCAAGACTAACAATCTGTCACAATGCTTGCAATTGAAAAATCAGCTATTGTTCGTGCTATGGGATTGATTAAAACCACATTAGAGGATATTCAAGAGATAAGACATAATGGTTGGGATGAGCTCTTTAAAGAGGTAAGCGACTTTTGTGTCAAATACAACATTGTAATGCCAAATATGGAAGATACAAGAATTGCTAATGGGCGTTCAAGAACTTGGGGTGGGCAATTGGTAACTTACAACCACCGTTTCAAAAATGAAATATTCAATGTGTTGCATGATCAACTTATTGTGGAGTTAAACAACCGCTTGCTGAAAGGTGCACTCAAGTGTTGATATGCATTGCTTGTTTGGATCCCAAGAATTCATTTTCCAATTATAATGAAGACAAGCTAGTAGATCTTGCTAATATGTATGTTGCTGACTTCTCTACATATGAAGTTACTTTTGTCCTTAGAAACCCAGTAGACTCATTCATTGGGGAAGCAAAGCAGATTCACATTTGATGAATTGCAATGACCTTGGTCATCTTGCCATGAATATGGTTATAGCTGTTATGCACACAACTTTTCCCTTGGTTTATCGTCTTGTTGATTTAGCATTGAATTTACCGGTTGCAACCACAACAGTGGAAAGGGCATTCTCAACAATGAGTATTATGAAGACTGGATTGAGGAACAAAATGGGTGGTGATTGGATGAATCATAGAATGGTATGTTACATTGAGCAAGATGTATTTGTGAGTATCGAAGAATCAAAGATCATCGAGCGATTTCAAGGTTATCGCACACGCAAAGGCATTTTGCCTCGTCCTAGACGTAAGTTTTCAGATTTTGCATTTGTTATTAACTAGTTTTAGATGCTATATTATGCATTGATTTGCATTTCAAAATTTATCATTGAAGGTTTAGCTTCTTCTGCTGTTGAAGATGTAGTCATGGGAGGCTCAGATCAATCAATCATTTGATTTGGTATCAATCTTTTGTATCATCTATATATGATACATGTCGTCTTTTCATTTGCTTTGCTTTATTATTTGACCCTGTTGGGGAACGTAGTAATTTCAAAAAATTTCCTACGCACACGCAAGATCATGGTGATAGCATAGCAACGAGAGGGGAGAGTATTGTCCACGTACCCTCGTAGACCGTAAGCGGAAGCGTTATGACAACGCGGTTGATGTAGTCGTACGTCTTCACGATCCGACCGATCCAAGTACCGAACGTACGGCACCTCCGAGTTCAGCACACGTTCAGCTCGATGACAATCCCCGGGCTCCAATCCAGCAAAGCGTCGGGGATGAGTTCCGTCAGCATGACGGCGTGGTGACGATGATGATGTTCTACCGGAGCAGGGCTACACCTAAACTCCGCGACGATATGACCAACGTGGAATATGGTGGAAGGGGACACCGCCCACGGCTAAGGAACGATCCATAGATCAACTTTTGTGTCTATGGGGTGCCCCCTGCCCCCGTATATAAAGGAGTGGAGGAGGCGAGGGCCGGCCCTCTCTATGGCGCGCCCTAGGGGAGTCCTACTCCCACCGGGAGTAGGATTTCCCCTTTCCTAGTCCAACTAGGAGTGCTTCCAAGTAGTAGGAGTAGGAGACAAGGAAGGGGAAGAGAGAAAAGGGAAGGAAGGAGGGGGTGCGGCCCCTCCCCCTAGTCCAATTCGGACTAGGCCATGGGGGGGCGCGTGGCCTGCCCTAGGCAGCCCCTCCCTCTTTCCCGTATGGCCCAATAAGGCCCAATACTTCTCCGGCGAATTTCCGTAACTCTCCGGTACTCCGAAAAATACCCGAATCACTCGGAACCTTTCCGAACTCCGAATATAGTCGTCCAATATATCGATCTTTACTCCTCGACCATTTCGAGACTCCTCGTCATGTCCCCGATCTCATCCGGGACTCCGAACTCCTTCGGTACATCAAAACTCATAAACTCATAATATAACTGTCATCGAAACCTTAAGCGTGCGGACCCTACGGGTTCGAGAACTATGTAGACATGACCTAGAACTATTCTTGGTCAATAACCAATAGCGGAATCTGGATGCCCATATTGGCTCCTACATATTCTACCAAGATCTTTATCGGTCAAACCGCATAACAACATACGTTGTTCCCTTTGTCATCGGTATGTTACTTGCCCGAGATTTGATTGTCGGTAT
>NW_021182090.1:0-1923 GCF_002162155.2 Triticum dicoccoides | reverse complement strand
ACTGGGCGCCCGACGCATTCCTCCTCGTCTCGCGCACTGGGCACCCGACGCGTTCCTCCTCGTCTCGTCGGCACCGGATTTGGGCAAGAAGAGGCGCAACTCGGCCATCTGGTGAACAACGAACAGAGGAGGAAAGCAGGGCGAGGAAATACATACGCTAGCGAGGATGGGCTGGCCGAGATCACGGCATGGGCTTGATGGACGAAATCAGCCCAGCTAATATGGGTTAATTTCAAGATGGCAAAGATACCCGCGCAGTCTCCAACAATACTGATCCCAAACACGGACACATGATTTGTTCATAGACTTGTCCTGACTAGTCAATGGACAATTATGCAGGAGGCGATCATTCAATCATGTCCGCATCCATTTTAAAGCAATTTCGAACAAACATGAAGGATCATCTCTGCAGACGTTCCTCTGTTCAACATCTTCGCTAGTCGATCTCCTATCCACATGGATTCTGCTAGTACCCCTACTATCAAGGAATCGTATCATAAAAAAAATTCTGGTATTTTTGCTGCTCACGGAATGTAATTATCCAACCCGTCAAGTCAACCCTCTAACAAACACATCAACCGCCGCTCTAGTACCCCTACAAAGATTATGCAGTATCTTTGTGGGTCGAGCAATACTGTTTCATCTCCAAATCAATCGCTCAAATTTCCGGATCTACGAATCCATGATGCTGGTCTTAGCATAAATAACGGGCGACTGCGTATACGTTAATAAAAACTTAAGCGCTATACCAGATTACTAGCAGTGCTTTTATTGGCTTTGGATTTCCAACTTTACCGCTGATGTAGAGGAATAAATTCATGCAATATGATAAAAATCCCATCTTGTTATCCTCGATGGCAACAATACAATACGTGTCTTGCTGCCCCTACTGTCACTGTGAAAGGACACCGCAAGATTGAAGCCAAAAATAAGCACTTCTCCCATTGCAAGAAATATCAATGTAGTAGGCCAAACCAAACTGATAATTCGAAGAGACTTGCAAAGATAACCAATCATAAATAAAAGAATTCAGAGAAGATTCAAATATTGTTCATAGATAATCTTGATCATAAACGCACAATTCATCGGTCTCAACAAACACACAGCAAAAAGAAGATTACATCGAATAGATCTCCACGAGAAAGGGGGAGAACATTGTATTGAGATCCAAAAAGAGAGAAGAAGTCATCTAGCTACTAACTATGGACCCGAAGGTCTGAGGTAAACTACTCACACTTCATCGGAGAGGCTATGGTGATGATGTAGAAGCGCTTCATGATGGATGCCCCCTCAGACGGAGCTCCGAAACAGGCCCCAAGATGGGATCTCGTGGGTACAGAAGGTTGCGGCGGTCGAATTAGGTTTTTGGCTCCGTATCTGATCGTTTGGGGGTACGTAGGTATATATAGGAGGAAGGAGTACGTCGGTGGAGCAACAGGGGGCCCACAAGGGTGGAAGGCGCGCCTGGGGGGTGGGGTAGGCAACTGCGATGCCCGGATAATTAGGCTACAGTAATCCCTCGTTAACGATGTCGCATCACCTCTGTCACTGTAGTTAATCTCGGGTTAGTTCAAAAACCGATTCAAAATTCAAATTCAAACTCAAGTCAAACTAGTAAAGTTTTCAAATGTCAAAACTAAAAAGTACAAACGGTGACAACTAATACAAGGGTAATTATGGTGCAACAAACACATTTTTATAAAATGGCTAAATGGTTTAAAATGATTTAAACAGGAAAGAAAGAAAATACAAAAAGGGAAAACAGAAAACAAAAAAAGAAAGAGAAAGCCCCCCCTTCCTAGGCCGTGGCCCAACTGGGCCAACCCACCGGCCCAACCCCTCCCCTCAATAACCCCACCAGGGGGGAAACCCTAACCCAATCCCCGCACCCACTCACCCCCCTCCTCTCTCCCGATCTGGATC
>NW_021182089.1:0-1253 GCF_002162155.2 Triticum dicoccoides | reverse complement strand
CCGGGCTGTAGCGGGCTAACAGGACTCCGGTATTCATCGCGTGACATTTCCCCGAAGGGACAGACACAGGAACGAAGAAGGACACATGCCGGCCAGCCTAAGTGTTCCGGAGCAGCAGCAAGCTACCATGGCTCAGTGGAAACACTAGGAGACATTTCCCGGTAAGAGAGGCTACTAAGGATAAACAACTAGATAGCCAGATCCCACACATACCAAGCATTTCAATAACATACACACAATATGCTCGATATGTGCAAATACAACATGGCATCACAACATGACTCTACGACACAAGTAAATATTCAATAGGCTCCGAGGAGCGAGATATTACAAACATGGGTCTCACGACCCAACATTCAGAGCATACAAGTCAAAGCACAAGCGGAAGCTATCATGTCTGAGTACAGACATCTATAAATGAAAAAGGCTGAAAAGCCTGACTATCTATCAGATCCTGCCGAGGCACAAGATCGTAGCTGAGGTAACAAGCTAAACGTCGAAGTCCACACGATACTACTAGCGAGACCGAAGTCTCTCTGCAAAAACATAAAATAGGCAAACGTGAGTACAAGTGTACCCAGCAAGACTTACATCAGAACTATCTACATATGCATCATTATCAACAAAGGGGTGGTGGGGTTTAACTGCAGCAAGCCAGCTTTGACTCGGTGGCTATCCTAAACTACGACTGCGAGTAACTCTTTTGAGGTGGTGCACACGAGTCCACATATTCACCATATCAATACACCACTATGGATCCGATCCCGTCTCCCTACGAGAACGCCATCCATAGCACTCACGCTTATCTTGCGTATTTTAGGGTATCCACTTTCACTTGTCTATGAACTGATATAAGCAACCCAGAAGTCCTTTACCGCGGACACGGCTATTCGAATAGATGATGTTAACCCTGCAGGGGTGTACTTCTTCACACACGCTCTCACCACTTACCGCCGTTTACACGACATGTACTCGGCAACCTTCAAGCGGAAGCCCAACGTGGGTGTCGGCCACGGCCTGCCTAAACACTCAAGTCTCTAGTCCAGGTTTATCGCCTATTCGGGTTCCATCCATGAGGAGATCCGGCCGGAGTTTCGCTCACAGCCCCAAACGATGTGAACAGGGTTCCGTGACACCAAACGGGCGCCCGGTTTACCCAGCCACGTGCCTACCGCATCACAGCCCACCCCTACGGTCAGCGCTGCGCACGGCCTCCAGCATACTACAAACACCAGAAACTACTTGCAACTCCT
>NW_021182088.1:0-1104 GCF_002162155.2 Triticum dicoccoides | reverse complement strand
GCGGGACGGGGGCCCTGGGGGGTAGCAATGCCACCGGAGCGTCGTAGCGGGCCCTCATACATGCGGGGTGGTGTTGTGGCATGTCCGAAGAGACGGCACGCGTCTCCGGGTTGTGGCCCCCCTCACGGACGGCAATGAAACGGTAGTAGACGTTCTGCGGTAACGATGCAGCGTGAATATTATTAAATACTTGGAGCGCGATAAAATCATGAGTTTTTACACAACGTGGGCACATGTGCTATAGGACTGATGGTAATTTTTCATAATTTTTTGTGATGGAGAAGTATCTGAACACTTCCCTCTACACGGATTGCTCTTCGCACGTCTACGACTGTGGCCGGCGGCCTCCGGGGGCTAGCATACCGTCAAATCTTGCGTAGGCGGCCTCTCACAAATCTGGAAGTGTTGAGGCGGTTGCAAACGCCCAGCACGCGTCTCCGGGGTGTGCCCCCCCCCCCCCTCACGGACGCCGCCGCCGCCGGCACCTGGAGGGGGGAAACGGACGCGTCGGGTCTACACGGAGTGGATGTAGCTGTGGGTTTGGCCCGGATGTTGCTCCAAAGTGTTCCTCTGGGCCGACCTAACACAACCGGGTGGAGAGGTCCATTGGTCAAAGCCCGTTTGTGCAAAGTCAAAGGGCTAGATCCCATGGTCAACCACTCCAGGGTTAGGCGGGACGGGGGCCCTGGGGGTAGCAATGCCACTGGAGCGTCGTAGCGGGCCCTCATACATGCGGGGTGGTGTTGTGGCATGTCCGAAGAGGCGGCACGCGTCTCCGGGTTGTGGCCCCCCTCACGGACGGCAATGAAACGGTAGTAGACGTTCTGCGGTAACGATGCAGCGTGAATATTATTAAATACTTGGAGCGCGATAAAATCATGAGTTTTTTACACAACGTGGGCACATGTGCTATAGGACTGATGGTAATTTTTCATAATTTTTTGTGATGGAGAAGTATCTGAACACTTCCCTCTACGCGGATTGCTCTTCGCACGTCTACGACTGTGGCCGGCGGCCTCCGGGGGCTAGCATACCGTCAAATCTTGCGTAGGCGGCCTCTCACAAATCTGGAAGTGTTGAGGCGGTTGCAAACGCCCAGCACGC
>NW_021182087.1:0-787 GCF_002162155.2 Triticum dicoccoides | reverse complement strand
AAAAAGAGTCGGGTAGCCACGCTCCGTTTAGGCCCAAAATTTTTCGAAAACGCATTTTTCGAAAAAAATTCTGGCTATCCTATTTTTAGGTGTTTCTGAGTGTTTTGAGACAGGTGCCATTATAGGAAGTTTTTTTTGACCCGTTTCCAGTTTTTGGGTCCGGGCAGTCGAAAAAAAAAAATTGGTCGAAAAAATTTCGTGCCCATCCTGTCAGTTTGAGCTAGGAAGAGTTTTGAGACACTCGCCATTATAGTGATTTTTCGCAAAAAAAAAAAAAGAGCGAAAAAAAAATTCAGATTGTGCTTTTCCCTTGTTTACGTGCCGCGCCATGATTTTGTTAGTGTTCTAGGCCCGCGTCTCTAGTACAGTCTAGCCTAGGACCAGCACAGTACCGTCGTTGAGCGTTTATTCAACTTTGCATCTCTGAATTGATTATTGCTGACCCTTTTTGCTACCATATTATAAGCCTTCCCAGCTCCACATACATCTACGTCGTGCGTTTGACTCTCCCTGGTAATCGCTCTATCCAAGCTTTGAGAGTTTTTGACTACAACGGTTGCCGATCACCGCCTGCTGCTGGGTAAGAACTGGTAAGAATTTGAGATTTGCTTGACGGATTTGTGACACCCACCACCACCACTTGTTCGTAGTCTGTAGGATCATATTCTTGTGTGTTTCTATTGCTGCTAACCATGCCAGGATCACAAGCCGACGAGATTGACTGGGAGAATTTATCGAACAAGGAGCTTCATGATAAGTTTCAGCAAATGATGACTGAACAGGTGCA
>NW_021182086.1:817-3441 GCF_002162155.2 Triticum dicoccoides | reverse complement strand
TTTTTAGTCATTTACCTAATTGTTTAGAGAGCTAAATGACCGTGAAATTGAAAATCACTACAAAATGAACTGTGAAAATGTTGAAACTTGGCATGGTATCATCATTTCACCCGCATAGCATGTGCTAAAGAGTAGAGAGGGTCATGGCAAAAACTAGACGCACTTCGTGTACAACCTGGAAAATCTCTTTCGGAGTATCGGGGTTTCGGACGAGAACTCATCTGTTACACAGGCACTTCAATGTTTTTTAAACTTATTAGAACTCTGGACTTCTTTTGTGTTCAGTATGCAGTATTCAAAGCGACGTCATCAATTTCCAACATGTTCTGACATCATTTGTTGTTTTTCGGTCATTTACCTAATTGTTTAGAGAGCTAAATGACCGTGAAATTGAAAATCGCTACAAAATGAACTCTGAAAATGTTGAAACTTGGCATGGTATCATCATTTCGCCCGCATAGCATGTGCTAAAGAGTAGAGAGGGTCACGGCAAAAACTGGACGCATTTCGTGTACAAACTGGACAAACTCTTTCGGAGTATCAAGGTTTCGGATGAGAACTCAACTGGTACACGGGCACTTCAATGTTTTTTAAACTTATTTGAACTCCGGACTTCTTTTGTGTTCAGTATGCAGCATTCAAAGCGACGTCATCAATTTCGAACATGTTCTGACATCATTTGTTGTTTTTCAGTCATTTACCTAATTGTTAGAGAGCTAAATGACCGTGAAATTGAAAATCACTACAAAATGAACTATTAATATATTGAAACTTGGCATGGTATCATCATTTCAACCGCATAGCATGTGCTAAAGAGTAGAGAGGGTCATGGCAAAAACTGGACGCACTTGATGTACAAACTGGACAATCTCATTCGGAGTATCAGGGTTTCGGACGAGGACTCATCTGTTACACGGGCACTTCAATGTTTTTTAAACTTATTTGAACTCCGGACTTCTTTTGTGTTCAGTATGCAGCATTCAAAGCGACGTCATCAATTTCCAACATGTTCTGACATCATTTGTTGTTTTTCGGTCATTTACCTAAATGTTTAGTGAGCTAAATGACCGTGAAATTGAAAATCACTATAAAATGAACTCTGAAAATGTTTAAACTTGGCATGGTATCATCATTTCACCTGCATAGCATGTGCTAAAGAGTAGAGAGGGTCTCGGCAAAAACTGGACGCACTTCGTGTACAAACTGGACAAACTCTTTCGGAGTATCAGGGTTTCGGACGAGAACTCATCTGTTACACGGGCACTTCAATGTTTTTTAACTTATTTGAACTCCAGACTTCTTTTGTGTTTAGTATGCAGCATTCAAAGCGACGTCATCAATTTCCAACATGTTCTGACATCATTTGTTGTTTTTCGGTCATTTACCTAATTGTTTAGAGAGCTAAATGACCGTGAAATTGAAAATCACTACAAAATGAACTCTGAAAATGTTGAAACTTGGCATGGTATCATCATTTCACCCGCATAGCATGTTCTAAAGAGTAGAGAGGGTCACGGCATAAACTGGACGCACTTCGTGTACAAACTGGAAAACTCTTTCGGAGTATCAGGGTTTCAGATGAGAACTCATCTGTTACACGGGCACTTCAATGTTTTTTAAACTTATTTGAACTCTGGACTTCTTTTGTGTTTAGTATGCAGCATTCAAAGCGACATCCTCAATTTCCAACATGTTCTGACATCATTTGTTGTTTTTCAGTCATTTACCTAATTGTTTAGAGAGCTAAATGACCGTGAAATTTAAAATCACTACAAAATGAACTGTGAAAATGTTGAAACTCGGCATGGTATCATCATTTCACCCGCATAGCATGTGCTAAAGGGTATAGGGGGTCACGGCAAAAAATGGACGCACTTCATGTACAAACTGGACAATCTCTTTCGGAGTATCAGGGTTTCGGACGAGAACTCATCTGTTACACGGGCACTTCAAGATTTTTAAACTTATTTGAACTCTGGACTTCTTTTGTGTTCAGTATGCAGCATTCAAAGCGACGTCATCAATTTCCAACATGTTCTGACATCATTTGTTGTTTTTCGGTCATTTACCTAATTATTTAGAGTGCTAAATGACCGTGAAATTGAAAATCACTACAAAATGAACTCTGAAAATGTTGAAACTTGGCATGGTATCATCATTTCACCCGCATAGCATGTTCTAAATAGTAGAGAGGGTCACGGCAAAAACTGGACGCACTTCGTGTACAAACTGGGCAAACTCTTTCAGAGTATCAGGGTTTCGGACGAGAACTCATCTGTTACACGGGCACTTCAATGTTTTTTAAACTTATTTGAACTCCGGACTTCTTTTGTGTTCAGTATGCAGCATTCAAAGTGACATCATCAATTTCCAACATGTTCTGACATCATTTGTTGTTTTTCGGTCATTTACCTAATTGTTTAGAGAGCTAAATGACCGTGAAATTGAAAATCACTACATAATGAACTGTGAAAATGTTGAAACTTGGCATGGTATCATCATTTCACCTGCATAGCATGTCCTAAAGAGTAGAGAGGGTCACGGCAAAAACTGGACGCACTTCGTGTACAAACTGGACAATCACTTTCGGAGTATCTGGGTTTCGGACAAGAACTCATCTGTTA
>NW_021182086.1:0-612 GCF_002162155.2 Triticum dicoccoides | reverse complement strand
GTTCCGTATGCAGCGTTCAAAGCGAGGTCATGAATTTCCAACATGTTCTGACATCATTTTTTGTTTTTCGGTCATTTACCTAATTGTTTATAGAGCTAAATGACCGTGAAATTGAAAATCCCTACAAAATGAACTCTGAAAATGTTGAAACTTGGCATAGTATCATCATTTCACCCGCATAGCATGTGCTAAACAGTAGAGAGGGTCACGGCAAAAACTGGACGCACTTCGTGTACAAACTGGGAAACTCTTTCGGAGTATCTGGGTTTCGGATGAGAACTCATCTGTTACACGGGCAGTTCAATGTTTTTTAAACTTATTTGAACTACTAACTTCTTTTGTGTTCAGTATGCAGCATTCAAAGCGATGTCATCAATTTCCAACATGTTCTGACATCATTTGTTGTTTTTAGTCATTTACCTAATTGTTTAGAGAGCTAAATGACCGTGAAATTGAAAATCACTACAAAATGAACTGTGAAAATGTTGAAACTTGGCATGGTATCATCATTTCACCCGCATAGCATGTGCTAAAGAGTAGAGAGGGTCATGGCAAAAACTAGACGCACTTCGTGTACAACCTGGAAAATCTCTTTCGGAGTATCGGGGTTTC
>NW_021182085.1:0-1348 GCF_002162155.2 Triticum dicoccoides | reverse complement strand
GAGCCATGATAGGGTTCACGAGTGTGAAGCTTCCCCATCTCACTCGTCAGGTTCTCCGTTGCCCCAGAATCCATGTACCAGTGAGGATCGATGAAGTAGGACTGAGTGTCCCCTTGTTGCTTCGGCGGCGGCGGACGACCAGCCATGGCAACCTGACACGCAAAGTTGCGAGTGTCCTTGCCATCATTGCCAAGACCAAGAAAACTCCGCTGAAAGCATTTGTGACACTTAGAGGACCAGTGCCCCTCAATGCCACACTACTGACACAAACGTCGACCACCAGACCCGGGCAGGGTTGCGGATGGTGGGGGAACTGAAGATGACGAAGACTATGCAGGGGGCGGCGCCTTGGACGAGCTGCGGCCACCCTTGGTGGTGGCGTTCGTGGACAGAGGGCTGTGACTGGCCTTAGAACGGCGAGCCTTGACCCGCTGTACGGTGAGGAGGAGGCGGGAGTAGACCTCATGTGCCATCATGGGAGTCGAGTTGCCTCGCTCATTGATGATCTCGACCAGTGCATCATACTCCTCGTCTAGCCCATTGACGATGAAGGAGTTGAACTCGGAGTCGGTGGGCTGCTGTCCAATGGAAGCCAACGTGTCAGCAAGGCCCTTGACCTTGTTGTAGAACTCCGTGGCCGTGGAGTCAAGCTTCTCGCACTCGCCAAGCTGATGGCGGAGCGCGCACACACGAGCCTGAGACTGCTCCGCAAACGAGCGCTCGAGTATGGTCCATGCCTCATGAGACGTCTTGGTGAAGACGACAAGCCCAATGACAGCCGGAGAGAACGACCCCTGGATGGAGGAGAGGTTCGCCTGGTCCTGCCCCGTACAAACATGGCGAGCCAGATTATAGACCGGACCGTGCACGCTGTCCACTAGCGCGGGGGGGGGGCAAGGGAGAGAGCCGTCGACGTAGCCGAGCAGGTAGTAGCTCCCAAGGAGCGGAAGAACCTTCGGACGCCAGAAGATGTAGTTGTTCGACGACAACTTGATGGTGATGAGGTGGCCGAAGTGACATTGCGGCGGCGGCGACGATCCCATCTAGGAGACGGCCTGGGGTGAGGACACCATAGAGGCCGTCAGCGTGATAGAGGACGCGGCCGGAGGAACAAAGGGCGCGGGGGCAGATGGTGCCGCAGCCGGGCCCGACGCCGACAGCCCCGCCATCAAGGCGGACTCGGGGGCCATCGGCAGTAGCGACGGGACAGCACCCGCGGCAAGAGAGGCGGACGACGTAGCAGCGTGTGCACCGCGAGCTCGCGCCCGAATGACGAGGTCGCTGGAGGAGTCGAGAAGAAGGAGCCGACGATCCGTGTCCCAAGCGGGGACGGCACAGCGACGGCGTC
>NW_021182084.1:0-1078 GCF_002162155.2 Triticum dicoccoides | reverse complement strand
AGAGGTTAATTCGAGAACAAGTACCTCGAGCTTATTTTGATAGACATGCCCTATAGGTCGTCAAAAGTCATATCACTTTTTTCAAAACATGACGTGAATTAACATGATACACCATCTTTCAAGCCAATTAACATGTGTTCAAAAACAAAAATTATCAAAAAGTAACGTGATAGAACTTTGATTAACATGTCTTCAAAAAACAAGTACTCCAACAAGACCCAGAGGTTAATTCGAGAACTCGTACCTCGAGGTTAATTTGACAGACATGCCTTATACGTTGACAAAAGTCATATCACTTTTTTTGGAAAGATGTCGTGAAGTAACACGATAGACCTTCTTTCAAGCCAATTAACATGGGTTCGAAAAAACAAAAAAATATCAAAAAGTAACGCGATAGACCTTCGATTAACATGTGTTCAAAAAACAAGTACTCTGCAAGACCCACAGGTTAATTCGAGAACAAGTACCTCGAGCTTATTTTGATAGACATAGGTTGACAAAACTCATATTACTTTTTTCGAAACATGACGTGAATTAACATGATAGACCATCTTTCAAGCCAATTAACATGTGTTCAAAAACAAAAATTATCTAAAAGTAACGTGATAGAACTTTGATTGACATGTGTTCAAAAAATAAGTACTCCAACAAGACCTAGAGGTTAATTCGAGAACACGTACCTCGAGGTTAATTTGACAGACATGCCCTATACGTTGACAAAAGTCATATCACTTTTTTTGGAAAGATGTCGTGAAGTAACACGATAGACCTTCTTTCAAGCCAATTAACATGGGTTCGAAAAAACAAAAAAATATCAAAAAGTAACGCGATAGACCTTCGATTAACATGTGTTCAAAAAACAAGTACTCTGCAAGACCCAGAGGTTAATTCGAGAACAAGTACCTCGAGCTTATTTTGATAGACATGCTTTATAGGTTGACAAAAGTCATATCACTTTTTTCGAAACATGACGTGAATTAACATGATAGACCATCTTTCAAGCCAATTAACATGTGTTCAAAAACAAAAATTATCAAAAAGTAACGTGATAGAACTTCGATTAACATGTGTTCAAAAA
>NW_021182083.1:15433-19451 GCF_002162155.2 Triticum dicoccoides | reverse complement strand
GACGGAGCGGCGCGCGCCGAATTGGACTGGAACGCCACTAGGCTAGGTCTGCTTTCGGCCGCGTACGCAACGTGCAGGTGTGCTATGGGCGATGGGCCCAGACCCCTGTGCGCTTAGGTTTAGACCGGCGTGCTGGCCTCTCTGTTTTGCCTAGGTGGGGCTGCGACGTGTTGATCTTCCGAGGCCGGGCATGACCCAGGAAAGTGTGTCCGGCCAAATGGGATCGAGCGTGTTGGGGAATGTGGTGCACCCCTGCAGGGAAGTTTAATCTATTCGAATAGCCGTGATCTTCGGTAACAGGACGACTTGGAGTTGTACCTTGACCTTATGACAACTAGAACCGGATACTTAATAAAACACACCCTTCCAAGTTCCACAGACAACCCGGTGATCACTTTTTTACAGGGCGACGAGGAGAGGATCGCCGGGTAGGATTATGCTATGCGATGCGACTGGAGATGCGCTTGGAGATGCTACCTGGATATGCTACTTGGAGATGCTACTAGGAGGACTTCAATCTACTCTCTTCTATATGCTGCAAGACGGAGGCTGCCAGAAGCGTAGTCTTCTACAGGATTAGCTATCCCCCTCTTATTCTGGCATTCTGCAGTTCAGTCCACTGATATGGCCCTTTACACATATACCCATGCATATGTAGTGTAGTTCCTTGCTTGCGAGTACTTTGGATGAGTACTCACGGTTGCTTTCTTCCCCCTTTTTCCCCTTTTCATTTCTTTCTGGTTGTCGCAACCAGATGCTGGAGCCCTGAAGCTAGACGCCACCGACAACGACGACTCCTACTACGCTGGAGGTGCCTACTACTACGTGCAGCCCGCTGACGACGACCTGGAGTAGTTTAGGAGGATCCCAGGCAGGAGGCCTGCGCCTCTTTCGATCTGTATCCCAGTTTGTGCTAGCCTTCTTAAGGCAAACTTGTTTAATTTATGTCTGTACTCAGATATTGTTGCTTCCGCTGACTCGTCTATGATCGAGCACTTGTATTCGAGCCCTCGAGGCCCCTGGCTTGTATTATGATGCTTGTATGACTTATTTTATTTGTAGAGTTGTGTTGTGATATCTTCCCGTGAGTCCCTGATCTTGATCGTACACATTTGCGTGCATGATTAGTGTACGATTGAATCGGGGGCGTCACAAGTTGGTATCAGAGCCGACTGCCTGTAGGAATCCCCCTTTCCAACTCCTTGGCCGAAGTCGAGTCTAGTCGTTGAAAAACTTTTACTAACATGGCTGTGTGGCCCATGGGCCCACGTCGCCATCGGGAGGTATTAGGATCTTTTATTCCTTGACCTTTACTCTGGGATTCTGAACCCTCTTCTATTAGGGTTAAACGATTTTTACTAAAAACTAACTTTAGGTTCTCGAAAATACTTTCTCCCGGAGAGCCCCTTCAGTCCAGATGGTCACCGACTACATCAGAAGATTTCAGAGATACTCTTTGATATTCTCTCGAGACTTTGTGCCCATCACTTTTGCTATTCCCGACCACCGATAAATCCTTATGGATAACTACTTACACTTGCCATTCTTACGATCATTCCCCATTGTTCTTGTTATTACAAGATACCCGAAGTTTTCTTTATTGTTCCGAGAATACTTCGTGCCTACTGCCTAGCAGTTCTTTGCCACATGAATACCCCTTCAAATAAATCCCCGCACTTGTCAAGTATCCGCTCATCCCCAGTTGTTCATGAGTTTCCCAAAAGTCTTCAAAATACTATTCGATCTTCCGAAAATCCTCTGGAACCTTTGGCTCTTGAAATACTTGCTTGCTCGCATTATGGTTAATCCCATAAGTCTCGTAGTCTTAATGACATTCCTTGTCATTATCATTTTGAGTCTGTTGACTCAATATGTTTGCGAATGCACGCAATCACCATTGATCCTTATAAATTACTTCTCCGGCTAAGCTGCCATTCTTTTAACTGGAATTGGTTCTCGACCAATCCAATTGTCACTGATTGTACCGTAAGACTATTCAACTTATCCATCCCTACTCAGAGCATTGCTTCTGATCCCTTGATTTGGAAATCATAATTCCTTTGCATTTGACAATTGAGTTAGTCAGTTGTTTCTATAATCTGATCTCCTTGCAATCTTCTTCCTCTAGTTGAGTACCGATGCTCACGTCAGATCCCTTGTGGACCACCAGATCCTTTGTTGGATTTTGTCTGACAACGCCCTTCATATTCAATAACCTTGTGAGCCTTTCCTCTGATACATAATGCCTTTGGTAAATTGTATCCTCTGCTTTCTTAACCATGCTCTGTCTTCGAGCTTGAGTTAATTACTTCTAAAGATTCTGGTATATGATTATAAGATGCCCCGATGGGTTGAACCTATGCCTTACTTAATGGGTGTGAACTCGAAAGTTTTCACGAGTCGTACTCTTCTGGTATTTTGCCAGATAAAATTTCAAAACTACAACTTCATTGAGCGCGAGAAGTGAATGAAAGGTTGTGCATTGGAGAAGTGGGAGTCGACCTTGAACTTTGCGTTCATGCCCATAGACACGATGTACATCTTCTCATCGAAGCTTCTTTTAAAATCAATTATTCCCTTGGTATAAGTTCATCTTATATCTGAGATTTGGCCTTTTTGCAATCGTGGTTCTGACCATGTTCTCCTTTAAATATCATGTCCTGTGCAAGTTTAAGCACTTGTCTTCTATAGAGCAATACCCCAGTTCAACTTCTAGTTTGATCTGTCGTCGAGTATTACCACCTGGTATCTCGAGATTATCATGGAACTGCATAACTCCTTAGGAGTTCTTCATCAAGTGCTACCTTCCCACTGATTCTAATTTTTCGCGGGCTCTGAGTTATTAAACACTCAAAGACACCGATAACTGAACCAAGTCCGCTCTACGGTTCAACAACCCTCCAGTAAGCTTCTATAAGTACGAGTTTGTACCCGATCACGCCATTCCTAGCCTGTTTGGCTATATCATTATCTTGATGATTTCAAACTGTGCTACCTGGTCCTTATTCTCGGAGCACCAATTTGCGACGATAGCTAAGCTTACGTCGATTTTCCTCATCATACCCTTTCACCTTAAACAACAAGCTTGAGTTCGAGTTTGTGTCGTAACTGTGGTTCCAATAACCTCTTGCTTCATCATTCCTTTGACTTGATGTCGTCGCTGATTGATTACATCTTCATGAATTCTCTTGACAAATGTGTCATGATCAACATCAACATTTTGATGCTCTTTGAAGATATCTATTGAATTCTTCATGGGAAATACCATCCTTGTCCCTTGGTAAATTGTGTTGTCATCGACTATTTCCTTGCCTTCTTACCAACACAAACTTGTTTGTGTTGTGGCTGTACCTTGAGTTCCTGGCTACCCAGCTTGTCTTATGTCCTACCTTGAAGTAATACCATCTTATATATCAAGAATGTTGTGGGAATATCACCACCTCTTAATAATTCTTGCTACAAGTTATACATCCCGCCATCTACATTCATCTCTTGGTCCTCGTGTTGTTTCTAACCGGAAAACCGACAAATGAACTATGATGCGTGAATTCAGAACTTCTAGCAGCCCTATTGCTTTGAAGTTAATGGTCGATATTTCATTCTTAGACCATTGGTTATCGAATCACCATTCTAACATTGATCGTGCTACCCAGCCCATATTTCGGGCGCACCTTTCAACCAATGTTAATTGTGTATGTTTTCCTCGAGCATACATCATTATATCATTTGATCTGACAAATGTTATCTCCTTGTTCACATAGTTGTGGAAGTCCACCTTTTTGGAAATCTCGAGGGTTGTCGCTGACTCCATCATCTACCCCGTCAACCTCTCTTTGGTTTAAATGATGAACCCTTGTGTCGATACTCATTCCCATAGTGCATTTCCCGAGAATCTTACAAGGTCATCTCGTCAATTTATTTTGCACCTTTTTCAGGCATCCTGAGTCTGAGGTATCCTAACACCGATCGGATCTGAATCTCGATCAGATATGATGGTTGGAACATTTTTCCCAAGAGT
>NW_021182083.1:1798-9440 GCF_002162155.2 Triticum dicoccoides | reverse complement strand
CGCGCCGCGGCCAACCCCTCTCCATCGACGCCCGGCTCCGGCCGCTCCGGCCGCCGCGGCCGACGACTCCCCTGGCCCGTGCCCTGCTGCGTTGGGTCAGGGGCTCGGCCCGCTAATGGGCGCCCCGTAGCCTCCTGCACCCGCGCGCCCATGCGCCCACACCCGTTAAGGCCCCCTGGGGCCACTGACATGGGGGCCCCAGCCCCAGAACGTTTTATTAAAAAAAATGAATTAAAATTAATAATAATAATAATTAATTAATTAATTAATTAATTAATTAATTAATTAATTAATTAAGGAATTAATTAAGTTAATTAATCCTAATTAGATTAATCAAATTAACTAATTAGTCTAATTAAACTGTGATTAGTTTAGCTAAAACCTGATTAGCCTAAACAGGGTATGACAGGTGGGCCCCGCTGGACCCACACGTCAGTTTGACCAGTCAACGCCCCTGTTGACTGCTGACGTCATGCTGACGTCATGATGACGTCAGCAAACACTGTTTTGGATAAGGTTGGATTTAAATGAATAAATAAAATCAAAAAATGATTTAAATCTTTAGAAAATCATATCTTTTAATCCGTAACTCGGATGAAAATACTTTCTACATGAAAGTTGCTCAGAACGACGAGACGAACCCGGATACGCAGCCCGTTCGTCCACCACACACCTCTAACATACCAAACACGCAACTTTCCCCCTCCGGTTCATCGGTCCGAAAACGCGAAACCCCGGGAATACTTTCCCGGATGTTTCCCCCCTTCGTCGGTATCACCTACTACCGCGATTGGGCACACCGAACACCGCGTATTGCCTTGATATATTTTGTGGTGCTTTGTTTGCTCTGTATTCATTATTTCTTCCCCCTCTTCTCTCCGGTAGACTACGAGACCGACGCTGCTGCTGACCAGTTCGACTACGGAGTTGACGACCCCTCTCTCTTGCCAGAGCAACCAGGCAAGCCCCCCCCCCCTTGATCACCAGATATCGCCTATTCTCCTCTATACTGCTTGCATTAGAGTAGTGTAGCATGTTACTGCTTTCGTTAATCCTATTCTGATGCATAGCCTGACATTGTCGCTACATCCGTTGATACCTTACCTGCAATCCTAAATGCTTAGTATAGGATGCTAGTTTACCATCATTGGCCCTACATTCTTGTCAGTCTGCCTTGCTATACTATCGGGCCGTGATCACCTGGGAGGTGATCACGGGTATATACTATACATACATACATACTATACAGATGGTGACTAAAGTCGGGTCAGCTCATTGAGTACCCGCAAGTGATTTTGACGAGGGGGCTGAAAGGACAGGTGGCTCCATCCCGGTAGAGGTGGGCCTGGGTTCCCGACGGCCCTCGACTGTTACTTTGTGGCGGAGCGACAGGGCAGGTTGAGACCACCTAGGAGACAGGTGGGCCTGGCCCTGTTCGGCGTTCGCGGATACTTAACACGCTTAACGAGATCTTGGTATTTGATCTGAGTCGGCTATGAGCCTATACGCACTAACCATATACGTGGGAGTAGTTATGGGTATCCCGACGTCGTGGTATCAGCCGAAGCACTTCAGACGTCAGCGACGGAGCGGCGCGCGCCGGATTGGACTGGAACGCCTACTAGGCTAGGTCTGCTTTCGGCCGCCCTCGCAACGTGCAGGTGTGCTATGGGAGATGGGCCCAGACCCCTGTGCGCTTAGGTTTAGACCGGCGTGCTGGCCTCTCTGTTTTGCCTAGGTGGGGCTGCGACGTGTTGATCTTCCGCGGCCGGGCATGACCCAGGAAAGTGTGTCCGGCCAAATGGGATCAAGCGTGTTGGGTTATGTGGTGCACCCCTGCAGGGAAGTTAATCTATTCGAATAGCCGTGATCTTCGGTAACAGGACGACTTGGAGTTGTACCTTGACCTTATGACAACTAGAACCGAATACTTAATAAAACACACCCTTCCAAGTTCCACAGACAACCCGGTGATTGCTTTTCCGCAGGGCGACGAGGAGAGGATCGCCGGGTAGGATTATGCTATGCGATGCGACTGGAGATGCGCTTGGAGATGCTACCTGGATATGCTACTTGGGGACGCTACTTGGAGGACTTCAATCTACTCTCTTCTACATGCTGCAAGACGGAGGCTGCCAGAAGCGTAGTCTTCGACAGGATTAGCTATCCCCCTCTTATTCTGGCATTCTGCAGTTCAGTCCACTGATATGGCCTCTTTACACATATACCCATGCATATGTAGTGTAGCTCCTTGCTTGCGAGTACTTTGGATGAGTACTCACGGTTGCTTTTCTCCCTCTTTTCCCCCTTTCCCTTCTACCTGGTTGTCGCAACCAGATGCTGGAGCCCTGGAGCCAGACGCCACCATCGACGACGACCCCCTACTACACCGGAGGTGCCTACTACTACGTGCAGCCCGCTGACGACGACCAGGAGTAGTTAGGAGGATCCCAGGCAGGAGGCCTGCGCCTCTTTCGATCTGTATCCCAGTTTGTGCTAGCCTTCTTAAGGCAAACTTGTTTAACTTATGTATGTACTCAGATATTGTTGCTTCCGCTGACTCGTCTATGATCGAGCACTTGTATTCGAGCCCTCGAGGCCCCTGGCTTGTATTATGATGCTTGTATGACTTATTTTATTTGTAGAGTTGTGTTGTGATATCTTCCCGTGAGTCCCTGATCTTGATCGTACACATTTGCGTGCATGATTAGTGTACGATTGAATCGGGGGCGTCACAAGTTGGTATCAGAGCCGACTGCCTGTAGGAATCCCCCTTCCAACTCCTTGGCCGAAGTCGAGTCTGGACTTTACAAAACTTTTACTAACATGGCTGTGCGGCCCATGGGCCCATGTTGCCATTGGGTGGTATTAGGATCTTTTACTCCTCGATCTTTACTCTGGGATTCTGAACTCTCTTCTATTCGGGTTAAACGATTTTGGTAAAAACAAAACTAACTTTAGGTTCTCGCAAGTACTTTCTCCCGGAGAGCCCCTCACTTCAGATGATCGTCTACTAATCAGAAGATTCCGAAGATACTCTCGGATGTTCTCTCGAGACTTTGTGCCCATCACTTTTGCTATTCCTGACCACCGATAAATCCGTGGATAACTACTTACACTTGCCATTCATACGATCATCCCCCATTGATCTTATTATTGCAAGATACTCCGAAGTTTTCTCTATTGTTCCGAGAATACTTTGTGCCTACTGCCTAGCAGTTCTTTGCCACATGAATACCCCTTCAAATAAATCCTCGCACTTGTCGAGTATCCGCTCAACCCAGTTGTTCATGTGATTCACAAAATAGTTTCAAATACTACTCGATCTTCCGAAAATCCTGAGCAGCCTATTGCTCTTGAAATTCTTGCTTGCTTGCAATATGATTAATCCCATAAGTCTCGTAATCTTAATGGCATACCTTGTCATTATCATTTTGAGTCTGTTGATTCAATATGTTGCGAATTCTCGCAATACTCAAATAGATCCTAGAATTCATCCTTCCGGCTCAGACATCATTTTTGAACATGAGTTGGTTCTCGACCAAACTATTTGTCGTCAATTGTGCCTCTGGTATATTCAACTTATCCATCCCTACTCAGAGCATTGCTTCTGATCCCTTGAATTGGAAATCATAATTCCTTTGCATTTGACAATTGAGTTAGTCAGTTGTTTCTATAATTTGATCTCCTTGCACTCTTCTTCCTCTAGTTGAGTACCGATGCTCACGTCAGATCCCTTGTGGACCATCAGGCCCATTGTTGGATTTTATCCGTCAGCATCCTTCATATTCAATAACCTTGTGAGCCTTCCCTTGGATACATAATGCCCTTGGTAATTGTATCATCTACTTTCTCAACCTTGCTCTACTTTCGGGCTTGTGTTATTTACTCTTGAAACTTGTGGTATATGTTTCTAAGAAGCCCCTATGGGTTGAACATATGCCTTCTCTAAACCGTGTGAACCCGAAAGTTTTCACGAGTCATACTCTTCTGGTGCTTCACCAGACAAAATTTCAACACTGCAACTTCATCGAACGTGAGAAGTGAATGAACGGTTATGCATCGGAGAAGTGGGAGTCGACCTTGAACTTGTGTTCATGCCCATGGACGCGATATATATCCTATCATGGAAGCTTCTTGTAACAACAACTATTTCCTTGATAACTAACATATGGTATCTGTGAATTGATCCCTTGCAACCGTGGTTCCGACCATGATTGTTCTTCTTTGATCTCATTTCTCGGACAAGTTAAAACAATTGTCTCCTATGGATCAATACACCAGTCCAACCTTTACTTTGATCTTGTGTCGATATTACCCCCCTGGTATCTCGAGATTATCATGGAACTGCATAACTCCTTATGAGTTCTTCATCAAGTGCTACCTTCCCACTGATTCCAATTTTTCACGGGCTCTGAGTTAATAAACACTCAAAGACACCGATAACTGAACCGAGTCCGCTCTACGGTTCAATAACTCTTCAGTAAGCTTCTATAAGTACGAGTTTGTACCCGATCACGCCATTCCTAGCCTGTTTGGCTATATCATTGTCGTGATGATCTTAACTGTGCAACCCGGCCCTTATTCTCGGAGCACCAATTTGCGACGATAGCTAAGCTTACGTCGATTTTCCTCGTCATACCCTTTCACCTTAAACAACAAGCTTGAGTTCGAGTTTGTGTCGTAACTGTGGATCCAATAACCTCTTGCTTCACCATTCCTTTGACTTGATGTCGTCGCTGATTGATTACATCTGCATGAAATCTCTCGACAATTGTATCGTGATCATCATCAACCTTATGAGCTCTTCCAGGAATTCAAATGAATTCATGATGGGTAATACCATCCTTGCCCCTCGATGATTCATGTTCTCATCGACCACTTTATTGCCTTCCGTCCAACACAACTTGTTCGTGTTTTGTGTAAACCTTGAGATCCCTGCTACCTAGCAGTTGATCTTCCTTACCTCGGAAGTATTACCATCTCTTTTTGTCAAGAATGTGGTGAGAATTTCACCACCTCTTAATAATTCTTGATATCATAATACATCTTGCCATCTTCGTTCATTCCTTGGTCCCCGTATTGTTTTCAACCGGAATACCAACAATGGAGCTATGACGTGTGAATTCAAAACTTCTAACAACCCTATTGCTTTGAAGTGAATGGGCGATAATTCATTCTAAGTCCTTCGCTAATTGAATCACCATTCTGACATTGGTCGTGCAACCCAACCCATATTTCGGGCGCACCTTTCAACCAATGTTTAATTTTGTATGTTTTCCTCGAGCATACTTCCTTATATCGTTTGATCTGACAAATGTTATCTCCTTGTTCACTTAATGGTGGAAATCCATCTTTTGGGAATCTCGGTGAATTGCCGTTGAGTTCACCAGACACCTCCTTGTCCTCTCCTTGGGTTAATGATGGACTCTTGTTAACGGACATCACTTCATAGTTCATTTCCCCGAGAATCTTACAATGTCATCTCGTCAATTTGCGTTGCACCTTTTTCTTCTCAGGTATCCTAAGTCTGAGGTATCCTGACACCAATCGGATCGGAATCTCGGTCAGATATGATGGTTGGGACAACTTTCCAAGAGTTATGATGTTGATCTTTTGATGACCCCGTAACATGATGTCATGCCTAGCACCCCCCCCCCCGGCTGGAGGACCTATCATTATAGATTCCTTTTCAGCAAGGTTATCCATTCATCCATGAGGAAATTGTAAGACTTATTCTACAAGTTATTCCTGATGGATCCTTCGTGTTTCCAAAGTCTGATCTTCACCTGAAGACCTTGTCAATGCTATCTCGAAGCATGTCTATGGTACTCCAATTTTCAACAAGAACATTTGAAGCCCAATGTTAAATGTTTCCTGCCCAATTATCCAAACACCGCTGTATGGGTAATATCATGAAATTTCTCTCCCCTACCTAAGGAGTTTTCTACGTTATATCCTATCATGGATATCATGCCCCGCTTGTCCTAGGGAAGGATATACCCCTGTAATATGTGTGTATACACATTTTCCTCCCCATTGTTTTGATTAAACCTGGAAATCACCTTTCCTTTCCATTGGTTTATGTAAACCCTTTCTATAATCTATATGATATAAACAATAATAATTCCCTACTTGTGCAAACACCTTGGTGTACAACTCGTTCAGTAAGACCCTGTTTCTTTTGTTGATGACATTTCGGTAACCACCGATGGACGAGAACTTTGCCTATTGGTCCGCCTCGTTCAACGAGCAGGAAAATGGTTCTCTTCGTCCCTCGCCCCTGGTATCGACGTTGTTGCCAACATAATCGACAGGCTATCCTCTGACATGCCTTTCTTGCATGATCATGCAAGACGTCTCCGCCCTTCCTACTTTTAACCCACATGGTGGGCCCATAACCCACAGATCCATAGGATCGAAACCTGACTCTCCTGTACACCCTGTTGTCAAAGTTATCCCTCGTGCTTGACTTTCTATGCAATTCACGGGCCACCCGCCTGTTGATCTATTCTGTATCGGACACAATACTTATTCCTGTTGCTCTAAACCCCATTCACACTCTGTTTCAGGCAATGAACGATTGCCTATCCGCTTGAAACTTCTTATTGCACCGTCTTACTCTGCTCTCGATGTGTTTCGTTTGTTCAGCTCGAGAGATACTCATATGTTCATACTTGGGAAACCCCCAGAAGATTTTCCCTTATAAAATCCTATCGTTGTAGAAGCTGCCCCTTACCTATTCATAAGTATGATGGAGGTCCCGAAGAAAGGATGACAATTGATCATGATGACTAGAAGCAGTGAAATGAAGACATCAACGAAGTGGATCAACCTCTTAGAAAGGGCAGCCAAGACCGAGAAGACTCGTTAGGTTTTTCGCTACCAACACCTTCGCCCCTTACTCCACCGCTTAAATCTCGGGACGAGATTTCTTGTAGTGGAGGAGAATTGTGACGCCCGGGTAATTAAGCTACAGTGAACCTCTGCTAATGATGCCACGTCACCTCGATTACTGTTCCTAATCACGTGTTAGTTCGAAACTGATTCAAATTCAAATTCAAAATCAACCAAAGAATAAAAGTTTTCAAATATTAAAACTAAAATGTTCGGAGTGAACCAAATATTGCATAGGTAATTATGGTGGAGAAAGCACACCTTTATAAAATGTTTAAACACTCTAAAATGAATAAAAAAAGTAACAATAATAATTATTTATATGCTTCCAAAATGTTAAACAATTTCAAAACTATTTTGTTTCGGTGCTAAGTGGTTTGTGGCTGTGGCTTAGTTTGCAAACTCTCTTTTGGTGCCACTGTAGTATCTTACTAAAATGAGAAATAAAAGAAAACACAAAAACAGAAAACAATACAAAAGAGAAAAAAAAGAACTAAAACCTAAAGCTAACAGAAAAAAATGGAAGACCCCCTCCCTGGGCCGTGGCCCAACTGGACCAGCCCACTGGCCCAGACCGGCCCCCACTCCCCCATAACCCCACTAAACCGAAACCCTAACCCCCCACTCGCTCCACTCCCTCCCCCGATTCCCCTGGATCGGGATCGATCCCCATCCCTCCTCACCCTCGCTCCTCTCGCTTCCCCCGAACCAGATCGGGACGCAACGCCCCCCCCCCTTGCTAGAC
>NW_021182083.1:0-664 GCF_002162155.2 Triticum dicoccoides | reverse complement strand
CCGCCCGGAGCTACCTCGCCCCCGCCGCACGAGGACCGCGTCGCCGGACTGCCTCCTCGACGCCGTCGTCCCCGCCCTCTTCCTCATCCCCCACTGCCCAGCCCCTACGCACCCCTCCCCGTGAGCACCTCTCCTCCTCCTCCCCGCACTGTGCCTGAACGGCGCCCCGGCACGCGCCTAGCTCCGACCCAGCCCGATGTGTCAACGGGCGCGCTCGCGCCCGCTGTGACGCCCGGATAGTTACGCTACAGTAATCCTTCGCTAATGATGCCACGTCACCTTGATTACTGTGGCTAATCTCGCATTAGTTCGAAAACGATTCGAATTCAAACTTGAATTTTTGGCAAACAAACAAAGTTTTCAAACTTTAAAACAAAAATGTTCGGACCGTGTCAAATATTGCATAGATAATTATGCTGAAGTAAACACATTTTTAGAAAATGTCTAAATAATTTAAACTGATTTAAAACAGAAAAGAATTAAATAAAAAGTAAAAACAAAACAAAAGAAAGGAAACCCCCGCGGCTCCCCATGGGCCTTGGCCCATCCCACCCATCCGTCCGACCCTACCGAAACGGCCCACCCGACCCTCCTGCTTAGCCCCCTCCCCCAACCCGAACCCTAGCACCACTCCCATTCCCCCCCCCTCGCCGCCCCCACGATC
>NW_021182082.1:0-973 GCF_002162155.2 Triticum dicoccoides | reverse complement strand
TCTCTTTTTTTTTCTTTATCTTCTTTTTCTCCCTCTTCCCAAGACAAACTAGATAAGATGCAGATTCGATCAGGCGAAGATGTGAGTGACCTCAACTATGATTATGACAATAAATAGTGCGTAGCACATGGTGGAAATTGGTGGATGGGATGGTGGACAGCGGATGGGATAATGATGCAGCGGCTGCGTGACTAATGTGAACAGAACTCGAAACTCTAAAGGAACTAGACACTAAGACCAGCAACTCGACACGGCGATGCAACCGATAATTCAATAATGCAAACAATGAAAAGAAAATTGCAAAGGCTCAGTCTGGCTAGGACAAAGGATGAATAGATCTAACTTTTGTTTTGTGGCTTTTTCTTGGACAATAGGTAAGAAAAGAAATCTAATCTAGGAAAAACTGGAAATTCTCACCGAGCAACCTGAAAACTGATACCACTTGATAGAGACGAGGGTCCCGATCTTTCGATGAGATGATAACTATCGATTTGGTGGAGACGACTTTCACGATCCGACTATAAATGTGCACGACGTTGCGCCTTAGCAATCGCTAAACCGATCTCCTGAGGTTACTGACGATGCTGGAAGCACGGTCAGCCTGACCACGAAGGTCTATTCCTGCAAGCAATCGAAGAACGAGCAAGAATATGATAAAGCAATCTGAATATTGCAAATATATATGAAGTATTGATAATGGTGGGGATCCGGAAGCGGTCTTGGTCTGGTCGTTGGACACAAACGAAGTACACGAAGTTGCAATGGCTAACTTTTAACTAAACAAATCCCAAGGAAAAGCTACTAGATGGATCTACTTATATAGGAGCAAGGGGTGGCGGCCAAGGAGGTGGGAGGACGTCCCAAGGCAGCCTAAAACTAAATCTAGGTCGTACAAGGCCAATGGGCCCAAGTGGAGGTGATGTAACACCTTTGGACTTGTAGTTTGACTCGGATTCTGCTGCAGCATCAGATT
>NW_021182081.1:0-1390 GCF_002162155.2 Triticum dicoccoides | reverse complement strand
CGCTCGACCGTAAGCACAGTACTGACGACTTGTCCTGTGGCTGCGATATAAAGCAACAGAGGCTCTTTGCTGATTGGAGCAGCAAGCACCGGCTGGGTGGAGAGCAGAGCTTTTAGCTCAGCAAACGCTGCATCAGCTTCTGGAGTCCACTCGAACTTGTCTGCCTTCTTCATCAGTCGGTAAAGAGGCAATGCCTTTTCACCGAGTCGTGAGATGAATCGACTTAATGCGGCCAAGCATCCAGTAAGCTTCTGGACATCGTGCACTCGCACAGGGCGTTTCATTCGGAGAATAGTGCTGATCTTTTCTGGATTAGCGTCGATCCCTCGCTCGGAAACGAGAAAACCGAGTAACTTGCCACCAGGAACTCCGAATGTGCACTTTGATGGATTGAGCTTGATATCATACCTTCTGAGGTTGGCAAATGTTTCGGCGAGGTCAGCGAGCAGGTCGGAACCTTTTCGTGACTTGACGACGATATCATCCATATACGCTTCCACATTCCGACTGATTTGAGTGAGTAGACACTTCTGAATCATTCGCATAAATGTGGCTCCGGCATTCTTGAGGCCGAATGGCATGGTGATATAGCAAAAGCACCCGAATGGAGTGATGAAAGATGTTTTTACCTCGTCGGGTCCGTACAGACGGATCTGGTGGTACCCGGAGTAGGCGTCTAGAAAAGACAATCTCTCACATCCCGCGGTCGAGTCAACAATTTGATCTATGCGAGGGAGGGGAAAATGATCTTTCGGGCAGGCCCGGTTGATGTGCTTGAAATCAATGCACATTCGGAGCGATTTGTCCTTCTTAGGAACCATGACGACATTAGCGAGCCACTCGGAGTGGTATATCTCTCGGATAAATCCTACCGCCAACAGTCGAGCCACTTCCTCATCAATAGCTTTTCTCTTCTGGACGGCGGACCGCCGAAGATGCTCTTTGACTGGTTTTGCTGATGAGTCGACTCTTAGGCGATGCTCAGCCAGTCCCCTGGGAACACCTGGCATGTCAGCGGGCTTCCATGCAAAAATGTCCCAGTTCTCACGGAGGAACTGGATGAGCGCTTCTTCCTATTTCGGGTCGAGTGTTGTGGAGATGTGGGTTGGGGCTGCATCGGGGTCGGTCGGGTGAATGTGAACAGGCTTCGTCTCACCGGACGACTGAAATGCAGATTCTGTGGCGGGTTTCTTGGATCGCAGCAAATCACTCGGATCTGCGTTTTGCTTGTATTCTTCAAACTCGACCGCTGTCACCTGGGAATCAGCAATCTTTGAGCCCTTCTGAAAGCACTCTTCTGCCTTTTTCCGATCACCGGTGACAGTGATCACTCCTTTGGGGCCGGGCATCTTCAATTTGAGGTACACGTAACATGGTCGAGCCATGAACC
>NW_021182080.1:0-818 GCF_002162155.2 Triticum dicoccoides | reverse complement strand
CACCAACCGGGACCAAAGGCCTGTGCTGCCCCGAACCCAAATATTTAGTCTCACCTCGCTAGTTGAGAGGGAGGCGCACCGGTTTATAAGGTGCGGTGCGCCTTCCCTTTCGAGCTCCTCTCTAAAGCAGGCTTTCGGGCCTAACACTGCAATCTGTGCCTGTGGGCCTACTGGGCCTCCCGCGGGCCTGAATCCTGGCCCATGGTAGGGTTTCTAGTCGTATTCAGGCCGTGGAGGCCCAGTAGGTGGCATTTTTTTTGTTTTTTTGTTTTTTTTGGTTTCTACTTAGAACTAAATACTTATAGTTTTGTACTGATTTCTTTTTTATTTTAGGTCACAAAAATTATAAACTTTCTGTTAGTGCCATTAGTTCAAAAATTTGAATAGTTTAAATTTCATTTTTTTAAAATTTGTGTGAATCACTAGTTTATGAATAACTTTACTATAAAATTGATTTTTGAATCAATCTTTTTCCTGCTATTTAATATTACTGTGTTTTATCATTATACTCAATTTGGTAATTTTAGTTAGTCGTATCAAATATTATAGGGGTGAGCCCTATTTTTTTCCAGTTTTTTTGTTTTGTTTTCTGCATTATTTATTTCCTTTTGTTTTTTGCTTTATTTTTTAATTCTTTTTTGCTTTTAGTTTTAGAAAAATTATAAACTTTCTGTTAGTGCCATTAGTTTTCAAATTTGAAAACACTTTTTTAGTTTTTTGTTTTCTTTGTTGCTTTATTTATTTTATTTTGTTTCTACTTACAACAAAGTACTTATTGTTGCTATTTTTATTTTTTTCCAGTTTTTTTTGTTTTGTTT
>NW_021182079.1:0-762 GCF_002162155.2 Triticum dicoccoides | reverse complement strand
TAGTTTAACTGATTCGGTTAGTGCTAATCCTAATTAGTTACAGGGCTGGGCCCACCTGTCAGGGACACAGGGGGGGTCCTGCCGTGGTCAAGGTGGGTCAAACCCACCGGCGACATGACGCCGACGAGGCCCGAGACGGCGGCGCGATGCGGGATCGCGCTACAGGGCACGGGCGAGGCCGTGCTTGGGCTCGTTGGAGAGCCCTTGCTCCCGTGCGTCGAACGGTGGTGGTGGCCGTGCCTGAGGTGGCCTGTATCGTCGACGGCGAGCTCGTGAGCGGCGGCTGGAGTTCGAGTGCGGTCGGAATCGGCGTTGCAGGGCGTTAGGGGAGGCGTTGGTGCGTGCTACGTGCTCCTAGTGAGGTGTGGAGCACGATGGTGTGCTCGGCTTCGAGCTACAACGGCTCCAGCCACGGCGGCGACGAGGCACGGCGGCGGCGACCTTCGGAGCTCAAAGGGGGCGGCAGCTACAGGAGGCTAGGGACGACGGGGCAAGGGGGAATCGAATCAGTGGCTCACCGCGGAGCTGCAGGGATGGTTAGCGGGCTCGGGGGCGTCCGGTAGCTCCCGATTCGACGGCGACGATCTCCGGTGGCCGAGAAGGGGAACGGCGACGTGAGCGGCGATGCAGGGCTTCCGGAGGCCCGTGGAGCGGTGGGGAGGAAGAGGGGGTCGAGGCGGAGCCTCTGGGCTAGTCGGGGGAGCGAGGGGTGGCCGGTGACGGCTGCTATGGCGAACGGCGGCGATGGTGGTGTTCGGCCGT
>NW_021182078.1:0-822 GCF_002162155.2 Triticum dicoccoides | reverse complement strand
GGTCCATTGGTTTCGGGCCCAATGCGTGGTAGTAGCTGAATCATGGATCACAAACACAGAACTCAGTTCCTGAGGACGGCTGCAATGAGACAACCCACCATGTACTCCTACATGGCCTCTCACCGCTACCTTTACCAAATCGTGTTCACACACTTAGCTCACACACAGTAGGACATGTTCACACACCTCTGATTCATCCCCGATGAATCAGACCTGACTCAACTCTAAGCAATAGCAGGCATGACAACAAGCATGAATGAGTAGGCACATCAGGGCTCAAACAACTCCTACTCATGCTAGTGGGTTTCATCTATTTACTGTGGCAATGACAGGTCATGCAAAGGATAAAGGGGTTCAGCTACCGCAGCAAGTAACAAAATGTCGTTGTTGTCCTAATGCAGTAAAAGAGAGCAGGAGCGAGAGAGTGGGATTTTATCGAAATGAACAAGGGGGGGGGGGTTTGCTTGCCTGGCACTTCTGAAGATAGCATTGAGTCTTCATCAGTGTCAACGATCACATCGTCGATACAACGTCTACCGAGGGGGAACAACACCGGCAAACACAGAAGAAACACAATCAATGCAATGCACAATATGATGCATGCTATGACATGGCAATATGAATGTGTTTTGGGCTAATGCACCTAAAACCAGATTAAATGAAGTTGGTTTGAATCCAAGATTCAAATTCAAACTCCATATGTGGATATTTAAATGCCATTAGTATGATTTGTGCTAAACAGCATCTATAAGTTGTTCTGACATGCATGAAAATGGTACAGATGGATTCCTTGAATTTTTCTGATAATTTTTCATATATAAA
>NW_021182077.1:0-1144 GCF_002162155.2 Triticum dicoccoides | reverse complement strand
ATGCCTAGATAATTCGTGCAGTAGGAGATGCACTCTTCGGTCAGAAAGCCCCTGGCTATGCTTCCTTCTGGACGTGACATGTTGCGAACGTATCCTTTGATGACACCATTCATCCTTTCGAACGGCATCATGCTGTGCAGGAACGTCGGCCCGAGTTGGATGATATCCTCCACTATATGGACCAGCAGATGCACCATAACGTCGAAGAATGCGGGCGGGAAGTACATCTCAAGCTCGCATAGTATCACCACGATCTCTTCCTGTAGCCTTCTGAGTTGCCTCACGCCAATCGACTTCCGAGAGATGACGTCGAAGAAGTTGCATAGGCCAAATAGCGTTTCACGGATGTGCGCGTCCATGATCCCACGGATTGCAACTGGAAGTATCTGCGTCATCAGCACGTGACAGTCGTGAGACTTCATCCCGCTGAACTTCTGCTTCGCTGGGTCTAGGTATCTGCTTATGTTCCCCGCGTAACCGTAAGGAAGTTTTACTCCTAGGAGGCAGGTGAAAAACTGCTCGATCTCCTCCTGACTTAGAGTGAAGCACGCGGGAGGGTAGTCATTTCCGGTCTTCTTGGCCTTTTTGCCTTTGCGACGACTTTTTGTGTCCTGCTTCGCCTCATCATCATCATCATCATTATCATCATCATATATAGCATGAAGCTCCTGCCTGATGCCCATTGATTTCAAGTCTGCCCTTGCTTTCGGCCCATCTTTGGTCCTCTCTGGCATGTTGAGCAGGGTACCAAGCAGACTCTCGCACACGTTCTTCGTGATATGCATGACATCAAGGCTATGAGGCACACGGTGGATCTTCCAGTACGGCAAGTCCCAGAAAACAGACCTCGTTTTCCATACCTTCAGCAGCGGCTCTGGCGCCTTTCGCTTCTTTCCCGGCTCTGGCGCCTTTTGCTTCTTTCCCGGCAGTGGGCAGTCTTTCCAATTTTTCAACAGCTTGTCTATTTCCTCGCCGCTCCTCGTACACGGGCGTTTTCGGGGTTCGGTTTCACCATCGAACAGATCCTTGCGTTTCCTCCACGGGTCATCATCGCGAAGCCACCTTCGATGTCCCATGAACACGGTTTTCGAAGACCCGGGATCTCTATCTAGCTGGCGATACGTTGTGTCATCCATGCACCTTA
>NW_021182076.1:0-1086 GCF_002162155.2 Triticum dicoccoides | reverse complement strand
GCGTGGTGGTGGTGGAGGAGCGTGGCAATCCAGCAGGGCTTCGCCAAGCACCGCGGGAGAGGAGGAGTACTTGTGAGAGGGGGAGGGCTGCGCCAGAACTTCGTGTATAGCTCCCATGCGCCTCCCCACTATATATAGGGGTGGAGGGGCTGGTTTCTTGCCCTCCAAGTCCATTGGGGCGTTGGCCAAGGTGGGAGGAAAGAAATCTCATTATTTCCTTCCCCACCGATTGTTATCCCCCCTTTTTAGGGATCTTGATCTTATCCCTTCGGGATATGATCTTATTCCTTCTAAGGGGGGATCTTGGTGCGCCTTGACCAGGGGTGTGGGGCCTTGCCCCCACTACCCACGTCCATGTGGGTCCCCCCATGCAGGTGGGCCCCACTCCGGAACCTTCTAGAACCTTCCCGGTACAATACCGAAAAATCACGAACATTTTCTGGTGGCCAAAATGGGACTTCCCATATATAAATCTTTACCTCCGGACCATTCCGGAACTCCTCGTGACGTCCGGGATCTCATCCGGGACTCCGAACAACATTCGGTAACCACATACAAACTTCCTTTATAACCCTAGCGTCATCGAACCTTAAGTGTGTAGACCCTACGAGTTCGGGAGACATGTAGACATGACCGAGACGTTCTCCGGTCAATAACCAACAGCGGGGTCTGGATACCCATGATGGCTCCCACATGTTCCACGATGATCTCATCGGATGAACCACGATGTCAAGGACTTAATCAATCCCGTATTCAATTCCCTTTGTCTATCGGTATGTTACTTGCCCGAGATTCGATCGTCGGTATCCAATACCTTGTTCAATCTCGTTACCGGCAAGTCACTTTACTCGTTCCGTAACACATCATCCCGTGATCAACTCCTTGGTCACATTGCGCATATGATGATGTCCTACCGAGTGGGCCCAGAGATACCTCTCCGTTTACACGGAGTGACAAATCCCAGTCTCGATCCGCATAAAACAATAGATACTTTCGGAGATACCTGTAGTGCACCTTTATAGTCACCCAGTTACGTTGTGACGTTTGATACACCCAAAGCACTCCTACGGTATCCAGGAGTTACAC
>NW_021182075.1:0-1169 GCF_002162155.2 Triticum dicoccoides | reverse complement strand
CGAATACCTCAAGGATCATCATATCTATCCCTGATATGTTATAGTTCATCACGAAGCTCTAACAGCTTGGTGGCAATGACTTTGGAGAACCATCACTGTCTTATCTGGAAGATCAACTCCCACTCGATTCAAATGATTGTTGTACTCAGACAATCTGAGCACAAGCTCAACAATTGAGCTTTTCTCCTTAGTTTGCAGGTTAAGAAAGTCATCGGAGGTCTTATACCTCTTGACATGGGCACGAGCCTGAAATCCCAATTTCAGCCCTCAAAACATCTCATATGTTTCGCGATGTTTCAAAACGTCTTTGGTGCCTCAACTCTAAACCGTTTAACTGAACTATCACGTAGTTATCAAAACGTGTATGTCAGATGTTCGCAACAACCACAGACAACGTTCGAGGTTCAGCACACTGAGCGGTGCATTAAGGGCATAAGCCTTCTATGAAGCAATGAGGACAATCCTCAGTTTACGGACCTAGTCCGCATAATTGCTACTATCAACTTTCAACTAATTTTTCTCTAGGAACATATCTAAACAGTAGAACTATAGCGTGAGCTACGACATAATTTTGCAAAAACCTTTTGACTATGTTCAGGATAATTAAGTTCATCTTATGAACTCCCACTCAGATAGACATCCCTCTAGTCATCTAAGTGATTACATGATCCGAGTCAAACTAGGCCGTGTCCGATCATCACGTGAGACGGACTAGTCATCATTGGTGAACATCTTCATGTTGATCGTATCTTCTATACGACTCATGTTCGACCTTTCAGTCTCCGTGTTCCGAGGCCATGTCTGTACATGCTAGGCTCGTCAAGTTAACCCTAAGTGTTTCGCGTGTGTAAATCTGTCTTACACCCGTTGTATGTGAACGTTAGAATCTAACACCCGATCATCACGTGGTGCTTCGAAACACGAACTGTCGCAACGGTGCACAGTTAGGGGAGAACACTTCTTGAAATTGTTGTAAGGGATCATCTTATTTACTACCGTCGTTCTAAGCAAATAAGATGTATAAACATGATAAACATCACATGCAATCAAATAGTGACATGATATGGCCATCATCACTTTGCTCCTTTTGATCTCCATCTTCGGGGCTCCATGATCATCATCGTCACCGGCATGACACCATGATCTCCATCATCATGATCTCCATCATC
>NW_021182074.1:0-1288 GCF_002162155.2 Triticum dicoccoides | reverse complement strand
TCGCCGCCACCCCCTCGCCGTAGCCACGCCCTCCGACCACCCCACGCCGTCTCACCGTGTCCAGGAGCTCCGCCGCTGTCCACTTCATCGAGCAGCCGAGCCCCGAGCGCTCGCAACGCCCGAGACCACCGCACCGACCTCGCCCGAGCTCACCGTCGCCGGAGATCCCCTTCAACGCCGTCGTCGCTCCGGTCCATCTCCGGCCGCACCAAGAACTCCGTCGCACTCACTGTGAGCTTAGCCATCTTCCCCTCCCTTCCGTTCTTGCTTCCGAGCCGTGTAGCAACCTCCCGGAGCTCAACCGCACCCACCGCCGTGGAGCTCGTCGCCGACGTGCTCCCGGTCATCCTCCGGCCACAAGATGGTGTCCATCTTACTCACCAAGTTCCGCAGCACCTAGCTAGCTACTCCCCGAGCCTCACCGAACCCTCTAGCGCCAAGTTCACCTCCGACCGAACCCCGGTGGCCGCCAAAGTCGTCGCCGGTGCCAACTCCGGCCACCCCGACCTCAACGGACTCCGCCAAGAGCTGCGGTTTGTCCTCAGCTTCCCTCCGGTGGTCTCCGCGGCCCATTTGGTGGCCGAAATGGCCAAAACCACTTCCGCCGCCGCGTCGGGCTCGCCGGCGGCTAAACGCCGGTGCAGCCGACCCGGGTTTGACCACGGGTGGGCCCTGGTTGACTCCCCTGAGTCAATGACAGGTGGGGCCCAGCCCTGCTAATTAAAGAGGATTAGTTTTATTTAAGTTTTAATTAAAATAATCACCCTGACATGCGGGACCCACTGTCAGGTTTGACCTGGACCAGTTCCGTTGACCTGCTGACGTCACACTGACGTCAGGCTGACGCAGTAATTGATTTTCTGGATTTAAATTAAATCAGGAAATTCCAGAATATTATTTAAACTTCAAAAATTCATAACTTTTATTCTGTAACTCCAAATTGGACAAATTATATATGAAAAATGATCAGAAAAATCCAATCTATCCATCTGTACTATTTTCATGCATGATCAAACAAGTTAAATTGATGTTTTAAGCAGAACAAGGAAAAGCACTTTAAGAGGCCATATTTGAATTTGAAATTTGAATCC
Organism: Triticum dicoccoides; assembly: GCF_002162155.2. Taxonomy (NCBI): domain Eukaryota; kingdom Viridiplantae; phylum Streptophyta; class Magnoliopsida; order Poales; family Poaceae; genus Triticum; species Triticum dicoccoides. The sequence continues at coordinate 197 of NW_021182074.1, read as the reverse complement.
TTGATTCAAATTTGTTCAAACCCTTCTGGTTTTAGTTGCATTAGCCCAATACACTCATTTTGCCATGTCTCATGCATGCATCATGTTGTTGCATACTGTTTGGTAATGTTTGTGAATCGGTGCTCTCTGCGGCAGGTTCTGTCCCCGAGGAGTACCCTGATTACCCTAGCGAAGAACCGTATCAGTGCATCGAACCG
>NW_021182073.1:0-1120 GCF_002162155.2 Triticum dicoccoides | reverse complement strand
GTTTAGCGAGAATACGAAAAGGACCAATGTAACGAGGAGCCAACTTGCCCTTGATACCGAAACGATGGGTACCCTTCAAAGGAGTAACCCGAAGGTAAGCCTGGTCGCCAATTTCATAAGTCATATCCTTATGATGACGATCGTACTGGCTTTTCTGACGAGACTGGGCTGTTTTCAAATTCTCACGAATGATGCGAACTTGCTCTTCTGCCTCCTGGATCATGTCCGGTCCAAAGAATTGTCTTTCACCGGTTTCTGACCAGTTCAAAGGTGTTCGACATCTCCGTCCATAGAGAACCTCAAAAGGAGCTTTCTTGAGGCTGGATTGATAGCTATTGTTATAAGCAAACTCGGCAAAAGGAAGACATTTCTCCCAATCCATACCGAATGAGATAACGCAAGCTCTAAGCATGTCTTCAAGAATTTGGTTGACCCGTTCCACCAGACCACTCGACTGAGGGTGGAAAGCGGTACTGAAGGAAAGATGGGTTCCCATGGCAGTTTGGAAACTCTCCCAGAAATGAGAAGTGAAAAGACTGCCACGGTCTGAATTGATCTCTAGTGGAACACCATGAAGTGATACTATTCGAGAAATGTATAAGTCAGCAAGCTGACTAGTAGTGATATTTTCTCGAACAGGAAGGAAGTGAGCCACTTCGGAAAGACGATCAACGACTACGAAGATAGCGTTATTCCCTCTCTTGGTCCTGGGAAAGCCGGTGATGAAGTCCATACCAACTTTATCCCATTTCCATTCAGGAATAGCTAAAGGCTGAAGGGTGCCAGCAGGTCTTTGATGCTCTGCCTTAACGCGACGACAAACGTCACATTTAGCAATGAACTCAGCGATTTCTCTCTTCATCCTAGTCCACCAGAACCTCTGGCGTAGGTCCTGATACATCTTAGTACTACCGGGATGAATCGTGAGAGGAGATTCATGCGCCTCCTTGAGAATCAATTGTCGAAGATGTTGCTTCTTGGGGACCACCAGGCGGTTCCCAAAGAAAACAACACCTCGATCATCTATAGAGAAACTACCAGCAATACCCTTGGCAAGGTTTCTCCTGATCCGGGTAATCCCCGTATCATGCTTCTGGGCTTCTATGATAAGATCCACAAG
>NW_021182072.1:0-1082 GCF_002162155.2 Triticum dicoccoides | reverse complement strand
AGGAAGTAGTCGTACGTCTTCACGATCCAACCGATCAAGCACCGAAACTACGGCACCTCCGAGTTCGAGCACACGTTCAGCTCGATGACGATCCCCGGACTCCGATCCAGCAAAGTGTCGGGGAAGAGTTTCGTCAGCACGACGGCGTGGTGACGATCTTGATGAACTACAGCAGCAGGGCTTCGCCTAAACTCCGCTACAGTATTATCGAGGAATATGGTGGCAGGGGGCACCGCACACGGCTAAGGAATCGATCACGTGGATCAACTTGTGTCAACTTGTGTGTTTAGAGGTGCCCCTGCCTCCGTATATAAAGGAGCCAAGGGGGGAGGAGGCGCCGGCCAGGAGGAGGTGGCGCAGGAGGAGTCCTACTCCTACCGGGAGTAGGACTCCCCCCCAATCCTATTCCAACTAGGATTCCCAAGGGGGGAAGAGGGAGAGGGGTGGCCGGCCACCTCTCCTAGTCCTACTAGGACTAGGGGAAGGGGGGAGGCGCGCAGCCCCCTTGGGCTGCCCCTTTCTCCTTTCCACTAAGGCCCATGATGGCCCATATGGCTCCCGGGGGGTTCCGGTAACCTCCCGGTAACCCGGTAAAATCCCGATTTCACCCGGAACACTTCCGATGTCCAAACATAGACTTCCAATATATGAATCTTTATGTCTTGACCATTTCGAGACTCCTCGTCATGTCCGTGATCACATCCGGGACTCCGAACAACCTTCGGTACATCAAAATGCATAAACTCATAATATAACTGTCATCGTAACCTTAAGCGTGCGGACCCTACGGGTTCGAGAACAATGTAGACATGACCGAGACACGTCTCTGGTCAATAACCAATAGCGGGACCTGGATGCCCATATTGGCTCCTACATATTCTACGAAGATCTTTATCGGTCAGACCGCATAACAACATACGTTGTTCCCTTTGTCATCGGTATGTTACTTGCCCGAGATTCGATCGTCGGTATCCAATACCTAGTTCAATCTCGTTACCGGCAAGTCTCTTTACTCGTTCCGTAATACATCATCTCACAACTAACATATTAGTTGTAATGCTTGCAAGGCTTTATGTGATGTG
>NW_021182071.1:0-945 GCF_002162155.2 Triticum dicoccoides | reverse complement strand
GGGGGGGGAGTCCTACTCCCGGTAGGAGTAGGACTCCTCCTGCGCCACCTCCTCCTGGCCGGCGCCTCCTCCCCCCCTTGGCTCCTTTATATACGGAGGCAGGGGCACCTCTAAACACATAAGTTGACACAAGTTGATCCACGTGATCGATTCCTTAGCCGTGTGCGGTGCCCCCTGCCACCATATTCCTCGATAATACTGTAGCGGAGTTTAGGCGAAGCCCTGCTGCTGTAGTTCATCAAGATCGTCACCACGCCGTCGTGCTGATGAAACTCTTCCCCGACACTTTGCTGGATCGGAGTCCGGGGATCATCATCGAGCTGAACGTGTGCTCGAACTCGGAGGTGCCGTAGTTTCGGTGCTTGATCGGTTGGATCGTGAAGACGTACGACTACTTCCTCTACGTCGTGTCATCGCTTCCGCAGTCGGTCTGCGTTGGGTACGTAGACAACACTCTCCTCTCGTTGCTATGCATCACATGATCCTGTGTGCGCGTAGGAAATTTTTTGAAATTACTACGAAACCCAACAGTGGTATCAGAGCCTGGTTATTGATGTTGATGTTATATGCACGAGTAGAACACAAGTAAGTTGTGGACGATACAAGTCATACTGCCTACCAGCATGTCATATTTTGGTTCGGCGGTATTGTTGGACGAGACGACCCAGACCAACCTTACGCGTACGCTTACGCGAGACCGGTTCCCTCGACGTGCTTTGCACAGAGATGGCTTGCGGGCGACTGTCTCTCCAACTTTAGTTGAACCAAGTATGGCTACGCCCGGTCCTTGCGAAGGTTAAAACGGAGTCTATTTGACAAACTATCGTTGTGGTTTTGATGCGTAGGTGAGATTGGTTCTTACTTAAGCCCGTAGCAGCCACGTAAAAAATTGCAACAACAAAGTAGAGGACGTCTAACTTGTTTTTGCAGGGCATGTTGTGATGT
>NW_021182070.1:0-1003 GCF_002162155.2 Triticum dicoccoides | reverse complement strand
GGACTTTAGAAACATGGCAACATTATTTATGGCCCAAAGAATTTGTTATACATTCTGATCATGAATCATTGAAACATATTAAAAGTCAAGCTAAACTGAATCGTAGACATGCTAAATGGGTTGAATTCATTGAGACTTTCCCTTATGTCATTAAACACAAGAAGGGAAAAGAAAATGTTATTGCTGATGCTTTGTCTCGTCGCTATACTATGCTTTCACAACTTGACTTCAAAATATTTGGTTTGGAGACCATCAAAGATCAATATGTGCATGATGCTGATTTTAAAGATGTAATGCATAATTGTAAAGAAGGAAGAATGTGGAACAAGTTTGTTGTTAACGATGGATTTGTGTTTCGTGCTAACAAGCTATGCATTCCAGCTAGCTCCGTTCGTCTTTTGTTGTTGCAGGAGGCGCATGGAGGAGGATTAATGGGACACTTTGGCGTGAAGAAGACGGAGGGCGTACTTGCTACACATTTCTTTTGGCCAAAGATGAGACGGGATGTTGAGCGTTTTATTGCTCGTTGCACTACATGTCAAAAAGCTAAGTCACGCCTCAATCCTCATGGTTTATCTATGCCTTTGCCTGTACCTAGTGTTCCTTGGGAGGATATATCTATGGACTTTGTTTTAGGTTTACCTCGAACAAAGAAGGGGAGGGATAGCATATTTGTTGTCGTGGATAGATTCTCGAAAATGGCACACTTTATACCATGTCATAAAAGCGATGATGCTGTTAATGTTGCTGATTTGTTCTTTCGTGAAATTATTCGCTTGCATGGTGTGCCAAATACTATTGTTTCAGATCGTGATACTAAATTTCTTAGCCACTTTTGGAGATGTTTATGGGCTAAGTTGGGGACTAAACTGCTTTTTAGTACTACTTGTCACCCCCAAACTGATGGACAAACTGAAGTAGTCAATAGAACGTTGTCTACTATGCTTAGGGCTGTTTTGAAGAATAATAAGAAAATGTGGGAGGAATGCTTGCCTCATATTGA
>NW_021182069.1:0-1567 GCF_002162155.2 Triticum dicoccoides | reverse complement strand
GTGCCGGCGGCGGCACCGTCCGTGAGGGAGGCACACCCTGGACACGCGTGCCGGGCGTTTGCAACCGCCATAACACTTCCAGACTTGTGAGAGGCAGCCTACGCAAGGTTTGGCGGCATGCTATCCCACGGAGGAAGCCGGCCACAGCCGTAGACGCGTGAAGGGCAATCCGCGTAGTGGGAATTTTTCGGATACTTCTCCATCACCAAAAATTATGAAAAAAATACCATCGTTCCTATAGCACATGTGCCCACGTTGTGCAAAAAAAACTCATCATTTTATAGTGCTCTGAGTATTTACTAATATTGACGCCGCATCGTTATCGCAGAACATCTACTACCGTGTCATCGCCATCCGTGAGGGGGGGGCATGCCCCGGAGACGCGTCCCGCCTCTTCGTACATGCCACCACCCCACCCCGCCTGTATGAGGGCCCGGTGCGATGCTCCGGTGGCATTGCTACCCCCCCAGTGCACCCGTCCCGCCTAACCCTGTAGCGTTTGGCCAAATGTCTAGCCCTTGGACTTTGCACGGACGGGCTTTGACCAGTGGACCTCCCCACCCGGTTGTGTTAAGTCAGCCCATAGGAACACTTTGGAGCAACATCCGGGCCAGACCCACAGCAAGATCCCCTCTGTGTAGACCCGACGCGTCCGTTTCCCCCCTCCAGGTGCCGGCGGCGGCGCTGTCCGTGAGGGGGGCACACCGCGGACACGCGTGCCGGGCGTTTGCAACCACCACAACACTTCCAGACTTGTGAGAGGCCGCCTACGCAATATTTGGCGGCATGCTAGCCCCCGGAGGCCGCCGGCCACAGCCGTAGACGCGCGAAGGGCAATCTGCATAGAGGGAATTTTTCGGATACTTCTCCATCACCAAAAATTATGAAAAAAATACCATTGTTCCTATAGCACATGTGCCCACGTCGTGCAAAAAAACTCATGATTTTATCGTGCTCCGAGTATTTACTAATATTGATGCCGCATCGTTATCGCAGAATGTCTACTACCGTGTCATCGTCGTCCGTGAGGGGGGGGCACGCCCCGAAGACGCGTCCCGCCTCTTCGGACATGCCACCACACCACCCCGCCTGTATGAGGGCCCGGTGCGACGCTCCGGTGGCATTGCTACCCCCCAATGCACCCGTCCCGCCTAACCCTGTAGCGTTTGACCACGGGATCTAGCCCTTTGACTTTGCACGGACGGGCTTTGACCAGTGGACCTCCCCACCCGGTTGTGTTAAGTCAGCCCATAGGAACACTTTGGAGCAACATCCGGGCCAGACCCACAACAAGATCCCCTCCGTGTAGACCCGAGGCATCCATTTCCCCCCTCCAGGTGCCGGCGGCGGCGCCGTCCGTGAGGGGGGCACACCGCGGACACGCGTGCCTTGCGTTTGCAACCGCCACAACACTTCCAGACTTATGAGAGGCCGCCTACGCAAGATTTGGCGGCATGCTAGCCACCGGAGGCCGCCGGCCACAGCCGTAGACGCGCGAAGGGCAATCCACGTAGAGGGAATTTTTCGGATACTTCTCCATCACCAAAAAATATGAAAAAATACCATC
>NW_021182068.1:0-690 GCF_002162155.2 Triticum dicoccoides | reverse complement strand
TATCAAACAGCTTTTTAAATGCTAATTTTTTTTTGTGGAGCCCACCTCGATCCCCCTCCATCTCGACCGCTATCCCACCTCGCCAGATCCTGTCCCCCTCGGTGCCGAGCACCCCCCAAGTCCACCGGCCGCCGCCGCCGACCCACCGCACCCTCGATTCCCCTACTCAACCGCCGCCGCCGACCCCCCACACCGCGCGCACCGTCTTATAAAAAAAATAAGTATCAAACAGCTTTTTAAATGCTACTATCTTATAAAAAAATATTACTGTTATTATTTAAACAAGTTTGAACATATTTAAACATAAATAAGTATCAAACAGCTTTTTAAATGATAAAAAAAAATTGTGGAGCCTGGGAGTCGAACCCAGGACCTCCTGGTGTGAGAACTGGCTGCTGACCAGTCGAGCTAGTAGAGTGGGCTTGACATGGATAGGTTCTGGTAGTACATAACCTTTTGGCTCGAGTTGAAATAAAAAAAGTACTAATGGCGCACCACGGTGAGGTGCGCCATTAGTATTGTGGCCCGATCCCCCTTCGCCCGATCCCCCCTTCGCCCGATCCCCCCTTCCCTCTCCCCCTCACCAGTTCTCTCCCTCTCGATCCACCGCCGCCGCCGCCGCTGCCCTCGCCCTCGCCCTCGCCCTCGCCCTCTCCCTCCCTCGCCCTCTCCTCGCCTTCCCTCTCCCTC
>NW_021182067.1:0-2892 GCF_002162155.2 Triticum dicoccoides | reverse complement strand
GATCCCCGAATCTCATCGAGATCGCGGGCTATGGTGTATGGAGGTCGACCGACACTGGTCAGGTCGTTCCTCAGATGGGTGGTGGTTGTGTGGAGATAGAGATTCTCCTTCCTCGGTGTCGGTATGATTTCATGATGCGTTTCTTCCTCCTTTATGCTGCCGCTAGAGGAATATCCTGCTTTTCCCGGGTAGTTGGCCCGACCGCGGCGCCGGAACCGGATCCTAGTTCTCTTTCATCTGGAAGGGGCAGATACATCGGTACTCGAAGCCACAGATGGCGAAGGCTAGTGCAAGTGTGTTGGATGCATATGTGTGTCCTTGTCTTTTCGGCGCGAAAGCGAAGAAAAAGGGGAGCAACATGATGCCGATTATACCGTGGTTGAAGATGATGACCTACTTAGATCTAGTTGCAGATGCTTGTGTTGCAGGAGTCTTCTAGCAAGGGTTAGGGATTATGACATAGAGCTCCGGAGATCTTCATGTTTTACTGTTTGTTTTACGTTGCTCTTTGTTATTTTAGTTATTTGTGCGTGTGTTAGGGTGTGCTTGTATGGATCAAGAACTTTGTATTACTTTATGAGTTGAATAGAAGCATACTTCCTCAAAAAAATCCCTAACACAAGCATGCAACCATTAATGAACTTACTGCAAGGCGGGATTTGAAACAAATCTGAAGTTCAACAATGTTTGGAAAACACAAACAACATTTGGAATTTCAAACATATTTTGGAAATTTGTGAACATATCAAAAAAATGTAACCATGAAAGTTTCCTGAAATTCCAAACTTTTTTTGAAAGTTTTCAAATAACATTTGGATATATAAACATTTTCTACTTTTCCAAAATATTTTTTCTCATTTTGAAACAAAATTTGAAGATTTCAACACTTCTATAAAAAATAGTTGAATAATTTCCGAATTTCTGAACGTTCTTTAAAAAAATGCAACAAATTTAAATTTCTGAACAATTTTTGAGTAAAGGGAACAATATTTGAAATTATGTAGAAATTTTAAGATTTGAACATTTTTGTAAATTATGACTTTAAGCAAATGGAAAAAACCTAAAGAAGAAAAAAAAGGAGCAGAAATAGAAAATAAAACTAAAAATCCAGACAAAAAGAAAAAACTTTTTCTTGAAACCTTCTAGAAGATTTCTAAAACTGATAAATATCGACTTCAACTTTCTAGAAGTTTTTTAAAACCGGAATGACAAAGCCTTTTTTTAAAAAAAATAGGCCAGCCCAATTCGCTGCATGTGTGCGCATTTCACTGACAACTCTTTTTCCCAAGCCAATTTTGCGAAATACCCGGAAGTTGATGAGCCTCTAATTATGTAGCCAAAATTGTTTATGAAACTTCCTGAATTTGAAAAATTCAAGAGAAAATTCATTGAATTTTAAATAACTTGAATGATTTTGGCCAAACTAAATTTTGAGTTGAATTTTTTAAAAACTATTTCAAAAAAATATTTTTACAATAATAATATAATATTAAATGTGAGGTAGTGGTCGCTGCATACAGTCAAGTTTACTTGTATATATTTGCATCAACATATGTAAACAAAACAGTGACATATGTGAGCAAAACAGTGACGTAAAAACAAGCTAGGTGAAAATAAACTCGTACATGTTATTCAAAGTTTTGCCGTTTACGAAAACTATTGAGCTCAGATGGCAAAGATAAAAAGGAGCACATGTTGTTAGCCTCCCTGTCCAGCATACTAGGACACTGCAGTCTCAATTCTTTGTTCACTACTGGAAAAATTATCTTTGCTGAATGTTCGGCCTTTTGGCAGGTGTAATTTGTCGGGTACTCGGCAAAAGGTCCTTTGACGAGTGTCATATAAAAAACACTCAGCAAAAGAACAAAACTCAACAAAGTAAACCCTTTGCCAACTGTAATGGGAAAAATACTCAGCAAAATAACAAAACTCTGCGAAGCAAAACCTTTGCTGAGTGTCATGGAAAAAACACTCGGCAACGTCGTGCCACCGACGGTTTTGTGGACGACGGACCGACAGTGGACCCTTCATCAAGTGTCCGACATCCAACACTAGGCAAATGTGTTTTTCTTTTTCTTTCTCACGTTGCCTATTTTTCTTTCTTTCTTCTATGTATTTTCTTTATTTCTTTTCTTTTCTTTGTGTTGCTTTCTTTTTCTATTTCTGTTTCTTTGCTTTGATTTCTTTTTCTATTCTCTTTGCTTTCCTTCGCTTTCTTCTTGTATTTTCTTAGATTTCTTCTTCTATTTTATTTTGTATGCATTACTTACTTCTGTTTTGAACAAGTAAGTAAAGAAGCACCCCTAAAAAATGTACACTACTAGAAATCCCCTTATTTTCGATGGTGAAATCATTGCCAGATACTTGTATTCACCATCAACTACCACTATAACTGACGGTGCACCACCTGTAATCTCCTACCGGCTATGCTTTGCCGGCCATTACTCTAATAGCCGACGGTATAGTCAGATAATATCTTTCCCTGTGGTAGTAATTCGACAGTGAGCCGTGGGGCTTATTGTTGCCACCAGCAGGCTCACAATAGCCCAGTGACATTATAGTTGAAGGTTCCTCCTCTGGTGAGTGTTTTCCGAGGGTTATTGCTTCCTGGCGGATTTTATAATAGTCAATGGTATGTTTGACCGTTTCGGACATAGCTATAATCATGGGGAGGACTAAACCATCGGCTATTTAGATGGCCGAAAGTGTATACAACCCATCAGGGATCCATTTAGTTGAGAGGTGAGTGAACATCGTCAATTTATAAATTCACCAACATCCCCGTTGGAAAATTATATACCCAAGATGTTTATTCCATCATAGGGCCCCTCATATGTCGCTTTCTCCAAGGGGTGTTGCACACGGTAGCAATATTTCAAACTATTGGCATTT
>NW_021182066.1:0-1269 GCF_002162155.2 Triticum dicoccoides | reverse complement strand
CCACTCCTTGTTCCATAATCCATCAAAAGAATTCACCCAAAACTTGAAAACTTCACAACACAAAACTCAACAGAAATCTCGTGAGCTCCCTTAGAGAAAGAAAACAAAATACTACTTCAAGGCACTATAATGAACTCACTCTTTATTTATATTGGTGTTAAACCTACTGTATTCCAACTTCTCTATGGATTATAAACTATTTTACTAGCCATAGATTCATCAAACTAAGCAAACAACACACGTAAAACAGAATCTGTCAAAAACAAAACAGTCTGTAGAAATCTGTAACTAACGCAAACTTCTGGAACTCTAAAAATTCTACAAAAATAGGAAGTCCTGTACAATTTGTTTATTGAGCAGCAGCAAAAAGAATCAACGCAAAAGCACGTTTCTGTGATTTAACAAAACTATATTCGTGCGCACAAAGTTTCTGTTTTTCAGCAGAATCAAATCAACTATCATCGTAGGTTATCCTATAGGTTCTACTTGGCACAAACACTAATTAAAAGATAAAACCACATCCAAACAGAAGCTAGATTGATTATTTATTCCTAAACAGAAGAAAAAACAAAAAACACAAAATAAAATTGGGTTGCCTCCTAACAAGCGCTATTGTTTAACGCCCCTAGCTAGGCATAAAAGCAAGGATAGATCTAGGTATTGCCATCTTTGGTGGGCAATCCATAAGTGGCTCTCATGATAAATACATATGGTAATTTTATTTTCTTTCTAGGGAAATGTTCCATGCCCTTATTTAAGGGAAATTGGAATCAAATATTCCCTTCCTTCATATCAATAATTGCACCAATCATTCTAAGGAAAGGTCTACCAAGAATAATAGGACATGAAGGATTGCAATCTATATCAAGAACGATAAAATCTACGGGCACATAATTCCTATTTGCAACAATAAGAACATCATTAATTCTTCCCATAGGCTTTTTAATAGTGGAATCCGCAAGATGCAAGTTTAGAGAGCAATCATCAAAATCACGGAAATCTAGCAAATTGCACAAAGCTTTGGGAATAGTAGAGACACTAGCACCCAAATCACACAAAGCATGAAACTCATAATCTTTAATTTCAATTTTAATAGTAGGTTCCCACTCATCATAGAGTTTTCTAGGGATAGAAACTTTCAACTCAAGTTTTTCTTCATAAGATTGCATCAAGGCATCAACAATGTGTTCGGTAAAGGCCTTATTTTGACTATAAGCATGAGGAGAATCTAGCACAGATTGCAACAAGGAAATACAACTAATCAAAGAG
>NW_021182065.1:0-2897 GCF_002162155.2 Triticum dicoccoides | reverse complement strand
GCGCTGGCGCCCGCCTGGTGTCGTGCATCATGGCTCACATCACGAGGGCCTCGTGAGGTTTGCCCCGCCTTGATATCTCTGCTCCTCATGAGCTTGCCTGGCTAGGCTACTCCAGAGGAGGCCTTGCATCGTCCGCCTCGCGAGGCTTGGATCCTCGCGAGGGTCTTGGATGCTTTGTTGGTGAAGATGGGTTGTACGTCCTGCTGGCTTAGCCACGCCATGGGTCGCAGGCAGGCAAGTCTGGGGACCCCATTCCCAGAACACCGACACCATCGGAGTCTACCAATGATTCCGAGGACACAAAGAATACAAAGAGGAAAACCGTGCAAGCAATTTAAAAGATACAGACAGAGGTGCTTCGAGGCTGTAGACCGACCTTGACAAGTTCAGACTGAATTACATGGCCGAAATTGTCAACACCTTAGATCCTGATAAACAATTGGTGGTAATTGATGACCTTGTTCTGCTGCAGAAGCATTTGCAATGCCTCACCATGAAAGATGGAGTTTTAGATGACAAATGGTTGGGTGACGAAGTAAGATATTTGCCAAATTATTTTATCAATTTTCTTTTGCATAGTACAATTAACTTGAATTTTGTTTTAGTTGGTTGATGTTGTGATTCAGATCATGCGTCATGATCATTCTAAGGACATAAGGGGCGGGCAACTGGTTTACATTGAGAAGGTGGCCGGCGTCTCTATGCTCGAAAGAGATGGTAAGGTAGAGAACTGCCACGAGGCCGCTTTGGCCGGCAGTCATGGAACTACAAAAGGAGACAACTACCGTAGACATAATTTGGTACCATCTAACCACGACATAAACACATTTATTTTTCTAATCATTATGCATGTTGATGTAATCATCTTTGTTGTCCAAGTTTTTCTACCTGCGAACATGGCGAACACCCATTGGTTCCTTGTGGTCGTAAACCCCAGAAGGAGGGAGATTCAGATTCTTGATTCACTTTTCAGCAACATAGTAACACAAGTGGTTCACATGGTGAGATTTTACATGTCTTTCAATATAACACAGGATTTAGCATCATATCTAACCATGAACCGTGAGCAACTTCTCATACCATGGACTTTGGCAGATACGTAGGGTGGAAGCACATCTAAGAGCTTCGCTGCGAATCAATGGACCACAAAGCCATGCATGGCAAGACATTAACATGACCTAATGGACAGTAACGCACATTCATGTGCCAAGACAAGATGACAAGTCAGTCAATAGTATTAGCTTCTAAATATGTTTTTCATTATTAATACGTGAAATGGTGCTAACAGAATTAATTGTTGTAGTTCTTCTTGTGCACTCTACATGCTGAAGAATATCTAATTCTTTACGGGAGAAGATCTTACGTTGCGTTATGACCAAGTACGTAGAGTAACACCTAAAATTTTGTCAATTTTGTAAACATATGGAACGGTACTAACATATCCTCCCATGCAGGCATACATTGACAATTATAGAAGAGAGCTACCTGTTGTCCTTCTTAATTCGCCCTACAACAAATTGAAGTCCATGAAAAGGCTGAAGACGTACAATGCCAGCCTATCGGATGCAGCTATGATTGAAGATCATGAAGATGCAAGCAGTTAGTCCATCAGTGGTTGATTCTTAGATCTGGAGTGTACACTTGGTTATGAAGCGGTAGAGTAGGGTGTGGTTTGGTTTTAGTCCCGAAGAAGGTTTCCTAACCATGTTCTTAGTCCAGTGCGGATTAATCAAGTTGTAATATTTCACAGTAGTGGTTCCAAATACTATTCTTGAAATAAATTTGGTCTGCATGGGAGACGCAGAAACATATATTTTCTTTTTACAACCAGAACTTTTGAAGCTTAGGAAGGTTAACTGAATTCTTAAATTTATATTTAAGTTTCGTCGGAGTCTGGACAAGATTCAGAACAATTACATCGCTAGTTAGAAGTTTCAGAATTTTTTTAACATCGCTAGTTCAAAGTTTCAGAAAAATTTCAGTGAGTGCTGAAATTTTTTGGCCGAAACTCAGTGAGGCTGAAATATTTTGGCTGAAAGGCAAATATTATTTCATCGTAATCTCACCGAAGTGAAAACCATGGTGTCGTGCCATCTTGAGCAGCACCAGACATGATGCACTATTATTAACAAATTTGGTCTCACATCTACGAGGAAGAAAGGTATGAGCATGAGCATGCAAGACCATACAAGAGAGTAAAATACTTCGCGTGTGAAGACTCAATCCTAGTTGACTTTAGAACCAGTTTTCATCCTAAAAGAGGTCCAGTGAACTACTTATAACCAAAAATAAAAGCGGTCCAGTTCTTTTGGCTGATTTTCAAAGAAACGGGAACAATATCTTTTTGATGATCGTGATTCTCAGGAGACCTACGTGTTGTTACGCAACTTACCTTGGTTTTTTAAAACCATAACTTACATTTGCTAAGCTCTCCACACCCCCCCCCTAATATTCAACCAGGTGGGTCCCCTCCCTTGATTTCCTCCGACCAAAGAAATCTATACGTAGATATATGCCCGGGTTGTTACGATCCCTATAAATAGGGATCCTTTGAAACCTCGTAGATCATAGTTCGTCCTTCTGCGCCGTCGAAACTAGCAAGACCGAAGGACGGAGCAACCCAGGAATCCAGCAAGACCGAACGACGGAGCCAAACATGAATCCTCTGGTAATTCCCCACGATCTCCTATTGCAGCCGCTGCTATTTTTCGTGCTACGATCTTCCTCCCATGATCTCTTGCCACAACCCCACTAGATTGTTTGCATATTCATGTAACTCAGGACGTTTTTAAACAAATTAAGTTGGGGGCGTTAGGGGAGGGCGCTAGGATTGGTTTCCTACCAGATTGGCAGTTCATTGATTAATTCCAGACTAAATCTTAGCCTCTGGTCTTGTC
>NW_021182064.1:0-979 GCF_002162155.2 Triticum dicoccoides | reverse complement strand
CGGTTTAATCCTCCCCAAAATCTATCCATAAAATCATCTTCACTTTCTTCTAAAGAGGAATGCAACAAGGTAGTTTGTAAATCATCATAATATTTTGTTACAGTTTCACTACCTTGTTTTAAGTGTTGCAACTTCTTAATCATGTCACGAGTATAATAAGCAGGGACGAAAGTATGTCGCATGGCAAGTTTCAAATCATCCCAAGTAGTAGGTATATAATCAGGGTGTAACCGACAATATTCACTCCACCAAACCAAAGCATAACCAGTGAAAGAACCAACCGCAACCTTAACCTTTTTATGTTCATCGAAATTATGGGAAGCAAATATATTTTTTATGTTGAACTCCCATTCAATATATAAAGCAGGTTTAAAACGACCATTAAATGGTGGTATAGATACATTAACCTGATCATGTGCATTTGGATGTTTGTGCACCTCTCGTGACGGTTGTGGTATTTGCAAAGGTGGTGGCACGTCTCCCGCGATCGACAAAGCCCATGAATTGACTCTGGATCCTGTCATGATTAGTAGAACAAGAAACAAAACCCAAAAATAATGTTCCTATAACTACTAGGATGTGGTGGTAAAACGCTCACAGTAAAGCAAATATCAATGTCTTACAAGTTCTTACCATGCAGCAGGCGGTGATCGGCAACCAGCGGTGTCAAGTAACTCCGAATATTGAGTAAAGCGATTGCCAGGGGAGCGTACGTATACACGGTGTAGTAATATGTGGAGCTGGGTTGGCTATATATGGTAGCAAAAGATTAGCAATAATCAATTCAAAGATGCAATGTTGAATAAACGCTCAACGACAGTACTGTGCTGGTCCTAGGCTAGACCGTACTAGAGACGCGAGCCTAGAACACTAATGAGGTCACGGCGTAGCACAACTAGCATCAATGAAGGATACTAAGTAGCTCTTGACAGCAAGATATAAGTGAAGATCACAACGGCAGTGAAGATAATGATGAAAA